>NW_028114117.1:0-32000 GCF_964289735.1 Phaethon aethereus | reverse complement strand
AAGAAGAATATGTAAGGGGTAGGGTAGGAACAAAGCAATTGATGGGTGGAATTGTAGCACAACTTGTCAGGATTCTCAGGTAATTAACATTTTGGTTGCATTAGGTAAAGGACTTTTGTTATTACTCATTTCCTTTTTGATTACAAAACCCTGGATTTGTTTGAATGAAGGAGAAGTGTTCTATTAACAGAGTAAACGGGAGGACATGTAAGTTAATGAGCAAAAGTAGATACTGATTGTTCTGCATTTCTGATGCCATAGAATTTTCCCTGAATGTTTTGAGAAGTCATTGCTGTTTTGCAGACATACTTGTATTCCCGGCTCTAGTTCCTATTCTCCCTTTCTCTTCTGGATTGATACAGAAGTTCCTGAAGTCCCACTGATGTATCAAACTGAATTCTTAGCTATTTGACTGGGTACATAGTCCTGTTATCTTCAGTAACACTGAAATAATCATTTTTTCTTGGGAAAATAATTCTAAATATTCATATATGCAATTGGGTGTTTAGTTGCACATTCAATACCTATATTAAATGCATGCTTTGAAAAATTAGTCCAGCTCCCATTATGAATCACTGTTTCCCGAGGGAAAGGGCTGGCCATTTTATAGCAGGTCTCCTCCTTTTAGTACAACAGGTGTAAATTGAATGAGACAGTAAGTGGCTTCCATTCAAAAATGGAGGATGGCCGACTCATAAAAATTTCATTCTGGGGTCTTCTGAAGCTCTTGTTGGATTTTAGAGGTGTGAAGCCCAAGTTTTATCAAGCCTTTAAAAAGCGAGTAATAAATGCAGTCATCCAATTTACTGTCTGAGTGCTATGTCCTGATAAATGGTGCAAAGTCAAGTGAAATAGCTTTGCTGTTGAGGCAATTGTTCTGAAGCAGAGCTGAGGAAAGATATCCCTTGCCTCAGTTTGTACCTCAGAGCCCTAAATCCACACAGCTGATACGCTACTCATGTGAAGGGCAATAGGAAAGACTTGCACACTTTGCCTTAGCTTCGTAAAATTTAATCCTTTTACATTTGCTCTTTCTGCAGATGCACTAGCCATAGTTCTGCAAGGGGGCTTGGCACTTTTTCTGCTGCTGATATAGGGAAATTTAGGCATGTTTTTCTACCCAAGCTGCCAATTGTGCTGGCCCTTTAGCTTGGACTTCACAAACAAGCCATTGACAGACAAATCATCTGGGCCTTTTTTCATCTCATGTGTTTCCAGCACATACTGTTTCATTTCAACCACAGCTGAGAAAGTAGAAGAGAAAATGGAAGATACAAGAGCTTTGAGTAGAGATGAGGAGTGAACATATAAAATCTCATCCTGCCAGAACAGGTCTGTCTGCCTTTTGGTTCTTCGAAAGCGTCAGCCACTGGACTGGGTGAAGCAATGCAACCCACGCCATTAACCTTCAGAACTGCCCACTTGAACAATTCTGCAAAGGACAGTTACAGACCGGTACTGTACGTCCTGGTTATTTTATATTTTCTGGAATAGCGACCAGAGGAAAAGGTCGTCTTTCTTTGGGCAACAAGTGTTTTATAAGTATTCCCCTAATTCTGTAGTGGGTTTGACTTGTATGGCATGTTCTGTAGTAGTTACTGGTTTATCATTTTATTAGAAAGAAGTTATGACTATTCCCTGACATTTTTATGCTCTTTTAGGTCTTTTTTTCTTGTTTCACAGTAATTACTTCTTAATAATCAGTTTATTTACATGTCTGTAAACTGATTTGAAAGGTATCAAAAGTCATTATTGTTGAACAAAGAATTTACGTCAAACATTATTTAAGAGATTACAGAAGTAAATAGTTCAATTCCTAGAATCAACGTTTTATTGGATAAACCAGGATGTCACAGGTTACTTAACTGAAGAATGAATTTCATGCCTTCTGGCTCTTTTTTTTTTTTTGTTATCTGTCCTTTAAAATGCAGCTAAGTTAACACAGTTAAGAAAAAAAAACAGTTCAGTAACCCAGTGGGTTCTCTGAATAGAAACAGCTTTGAAGCTGGTTTTACGGTTTAGGAAATATAGCCAGATCCAGACCTTGGTTTCATTTGCATTTGTTCTGCGTGACTTTAGAGGCTCATCTGGGAGAACTGGTTCACAAAATCAGCATTTGTGATTTATCTATGAAAAACTGAATCTGCCCTTTCAAATACACCTGTAGTTTGCATTGTGCTCAGAACTTTGACTAGAAACATGGTCTTGCTGAAAGCTGATAGCCAACCTTTTCATTGGCATCAGTGGAGCTGGGTTTTTGTATTTTACATTGTATTAACCTATGGAAGTTTTCTATTATTTTCCCTAGGGTTATTTGATGTACTTTTTTCAAATCTCCTGTAGCTGGATTTTGTGGAACATAGCTGGATATGCTGGACACTGCTTGTCCTCAAGATTTTGGGAGGTGGTTTTTGTTTGGTTGTTTTTTTTGTTTTGGGGGGGGGCCTTTTAGCATTATGTTTTTTCATTTTCTCTTTCTCTACATAATGCTGAAGAAGCCATAGAAAACCAAAGTCAAAATTTCACTCTTAGCCATTTGGGCCTCTTGATACCTGTGCATGAATTTGAAAAGGAAAACACCAAGTCCATCATCACAAATATAATTGGCACCCTCTTCGCAAGTACGGCAATAGCCACTTGGAATATTTTGTTTTGATTGCCAAAACATTAAACTGACCTTCTGTGTAGAAGGTAATTCTTGCACAGCAAACATATTTTCACTTAAAAGGAAAAGATTGTACATTTCAGTATGAGAACTCGGGCATTTTGATTCCATCTTTAGACCTGAGTGAATAATTCACAGACAGCACCATGCACAATAAAGTTAAACTTACCTCGTTTTCTCTAGATCTAGCTCTAAGTAAATAGCAACTTGCTTTAATTTATGTTATCCTACTATATTGCTGTGTTTTTAGGTGGGTTTTGTGTGTGTTTTTTTGTGAGGTTTTTGTTGTTTTGTGGGTTTTAGTCCTGAATTTATTCTGAGAAATTTTCTGAGAGCAATTGATTTTCCATATTTGAAGTTGTGATCATTCATGATGATTGATTTAAAAAAAACAAGCATTGGTTTTGATGCTTTTTGAGACAAGTGGCCAAGTAAGGTTGTTGCATACAAAAAGATTCCTGAGATTCCTGATGTTCACTGAGAGAGAAAACAAAAGTTGAATGAGCACAGTCACTGGAACCTAAAGTTAAAATTGTTGGGGGCTACTTTCCTAAATTGGCTTAGGATGCCATAGAATAACTAGTAACATTTTTCATTAACAGTTCCAGATTTCACATCGCTTTTACACTTCAAATGTCTCAAAAAATCACGTTCTTTATCAGATTAAAAAAAGGAAAACAAAAAACCAACCAACCAAAGCAACCAAAAGCCTCACATTATTGCTGATGCTAGCCTTGTAATTGTAGATAATCGTAGTATGGGCATTGGCTGAGATTGGTCAGCACAACTCACAGCTCTGTCTAGATACAGGTAATATTTTAGATAGAGGACAGAGTATTTGCATTTTGTGAAGACTGAGGAGTGCCTGTGCTGACAGTCAGACCTGTTGTTTGTGTTTTTCCACTGTAAGTTACTATGCAGGCATCATACCTTACTCTTTCCACACAGTGTCAGAAGTGACCTTGAGGTGACCTAGAGAGACCACCCTTTCAATAAGAAGGAAGCTTATTTTTCACTTCTAAGTCAGTCTTGGTTTTCCCTATGGTGGGGAGTGACTATGTTGTCTTTTATATCAGTATTCAGTTATATGTGATGCTTTTATGATACAAAATGTCCATTGCGGAACTGACCTGACAACTCATTTCAGTCATGCCTTACTGTGATCTCGGAGGAAATACGATAACACTTAATCCCCTTAACCACCTGACCATGTCCCCTTCTTGTTTATCATATTATAGAGTATAAGGAAAAAAAGGCAAGTCCAAATCTGGTAGTTCAGGCCATTCTTGGATTCCAGGTTTAAGAAATCTTTATGACAGATTAGAAATTAATTAGTTCTGTGCATCTGAATGCTGTAGAAGTTACTGTCTTTCAGGAACCGTGTATGCCACCTTAATTTTGAATTCCCTCCTAGCAATGCAGTTGACAACGTAGATGTGATACGTTGGATCTGCTGTTTCCAGAATCGGATAAATGTTGAGGCTTACGCAGGCTTTATGGGCTCTTGCTGTGCCTGGCAGTGTAAGTTGTCTCCATGGCAAGGTGCTGTTACATGTACCTTAAAAAATGAGATACAAGGAAGACATTTGGGATGTCTGAGGAGAATTGTGACCTAGTCTCCTTTTTCTGCCGAAGAACAGTATGTAGCAACGATCCCATTCAAAACAGTGTGTATATATCTTTGTTTTGAAAGATCTAAAAATAGTCTGAGTACCTATTTGCACAGTGCTTCACACTTAGCATTAAGGGGAGCATCTTTAAAAGATGGCTTTTACTCTAGCCAACAAAACGGGGTTGAAAGGATGATACAGAGTGTGATAAAAGTACAGAAGTTTTACTACAGAGTATTTAATTTACTTTTTTTTCCTTTTCATTGTAATGTGATTCATCAGAAATTAGCTAATTATGAGAGGTTGAGATCTTGGCATAAAAAAAAAAAGAATGTGAGGCTGTCATACCCAGAATTTTATTTTGTTGCAACATTATATATACCATATAATCTGTTTTCAGATGCCTGTAGTGTTTTGTTTTCATCTGTGCATTTTTGCATGTACTTTTTTCTGGAAAACACTGCAAGTGTAAAATGGGTCTCACAAATATTTTTAGTTTTTTAATGAGATTTTTATTTAAATGATGAGTTATTAATTTATATTGTTTGCAAGTAGACCTGACTGGGATGAATTTTGATGAGTGCCATACAGATTCCCTGAATGTTGCGAGGACAAAATCTGATGTTTCCACTCAAAGTGCTATATCTTCTGATGAAGTCATTTCAAGGCATACAGATTCAGAAAACAAGGTTTGCTTCTGACCTACCGGAAGTGCAGGATTGTTCAATGCTCTGGTGATAGCACTGGAAACAGGGGAAGTGTAGCTTACATGTCCTATTTCTCCCTTTTTCTGTTGCTGAGCAAACAGAATAAAATTTAAAGTATGTAATTTAATTTTGGGAAAACCTATATTTTAATGTCAAAATTAGCTTAATTGTTAATATGACAGAGTTTATTTCTCAGTAAACAGATAAGCTTGATATAGGGAGGTTTCTAGCTTTCTGCTCTTGCTCCAGAAGGATATAGAAACACAGCCTTATCTTTAAGTACATTAAAGCTTACTTTATTTAAGATAAAGAACATTTCTTAAGTGTTGCTTAGTATGTTTTACAGGAACAATTCCCCTTTAGCAAAAGAAGCCATGTCTGGTGTTTTTTCAGATAAAACTCTCATGTGATGATAAGGTCATGGCCACCACATAGTACTGTTATTGTTGAAATATTGTTACCATAAACTGTCATGGTGAACTGCACAGGCAATTGCTCATTCAGAATGATCGGCTGCTCAGTCTTCTGTCAGGAAGTCCTTGTTGACTAGAAAAAACTCTCCATCTTTTACTGTAAGAACATAGCATAAGAAATGTCCTCTCTCAGCCCAATATCCTTACCTGATATGGCTCATGCTTAGGGAAAGAGTACGAATTACAATGCAAGTACAAAGTAATTTTTTTTTTTTCTTTCATATACCTTTCCTAAAAATGGCAATCATTGATGTTGCGCCTTCCTGAAGTGGAGGGTGTGTCTGGGTTGATTTAATTATCATCATGAAAATTCCGTGAATTGGTGTATGCCAGTTCTGAGCCTGTTTATACTTACCTCTGCAGTATCTTGTGGTGATGAGTTCCACTATGCAGATACTTATGACTTCTTGATAGAGAATTGCACGTTTGGGAAAGCATGTATTTAAAACTGTGGTAATGCTTTACCACTTATTATAAAACAAAAATGGATATAACAACCTACCCACAAAATATTCCAGCCTCAGTCTACATATGAACAAACCAGAGTAAATTATACAATTCTGATGGTACCAGCTGCATGCTAAACACTAGTCTTCACCCCCGTAAGGATCTTATAAAGAGAGAAGCTTTTTCTCTTGGCCTCAACATTAATAGACAGTGTAATAAGAACTAGTGCTTCAGAAGTCTGTGCTCCTTAAATAACACCCAAGAAGATTTTTAGCTTTTTTTCCTGAAATTAAGCTATTTGATGTCTCATGTCATGGTGAGTTACATGATGATTTGGTTTCCCTCTGAAGATGTTTATAAATACTAGGAAAAAGTACATCTTTAGTATTGCTATTATCATAGTTTCTACACTCCAAGATGGGGAAAAAAACAAACCACCAAACAAAAAAAACCCAACCATCCCTCAAAACCCAGATCAAATATCTTCAAAAGCAGATGTGTGTCTTGTCCTTAACAGAGGAAGCAACACTTCCTTTTGTATCTTCTGGTGTTGACTTAAGTCTTTGGAACGGTACCATGTTAACATTTCAGTCCATTTGACTGCAAAAGGTATGCCTTCATGTTTGAAATCAGTTTACTAATAATTATTTTGGACAAAGCTGTATGTCTTGTATCTTGAAATCCACAGATGTCAGTTTCCTAGTTAAAAACATCTGGGATTTTTTTGCTGATGGATAATACATGATGTTTGTTGCTTTGTGAAATTTAGAGGAAGAGGGATTATGTGAAGTTATAATGTCAGTCATACAAGTGTGATAATATATGGCTTTGAATTTTACTACTGTCTGAACAGAGCTCTTATACTTATCGCTAACTTTATGAATGATAAATAAAGTTGAACAACGCGAGTTGCATGTAGACCTAGAAAGCATATGGCTATGGAAATTAATCATTGAATAAATAAGCAATATACCATAATTTCAGCAATATTAAAGAATAGAAATACTTGGAGGAAATGTCATAGGCAAAACATTTTTTTAAGTAAAAAACAAGTATATTCACTGTAATTCTTCTTAATTTGTTTCTCTGTTGGTCTAAGTTATCTCTACTTCTACAATTAACTATTCTTTATGTACTTTGTCTATTTTAGGATTAATCTTTAGCATTTACTATCAAAAAGAATCACATTTATATGTACATTAGATACTTTCCTGTCTCCTGAGAAAATTAGGTTCACTACACATAGAATCATAAAATCGTTCAAGTTGGAAAAGACCTTTAAGATCATCAGGTCCAACCGCTAACCTAGCACTGCCAAGTCCACCACTAAGCCATATCCCAGGCAGCACACCTACAGGTCTTTTAAATCCCTCCAGGGATGGTGACTCAACCACTTCCCTGGGCAGCCTGTTCCAATGCTTGACAACCCTTCCAGTGAAGAAATATTTCCTAATGTCCAGTCTAAACCTCCCCTGGTGCAACTGGAGGCCATTTCCTCTTGTTCTATCACTTGTTACTTGGGAGAAGGCACCAACACATAAAAGGTTACAAAACCTGACTTTTCATTTATTACCACTTTAATTTTATTGAAATTGAGTGTGTTATGTTGGTGGAAAGCTGGCGCAGTTAAATGCGGACTTAGACACAATGATTTCAGTAGCTATTAATATTCTAAATATAATTGATGTAGTTACATTTTCCATTACTAAGTGATGCAAAAGTAAGCTTGCCGTGTAACCCTGAACTGGCTTTATTTTCACCTTTTCGACCAGTTGCAAGCAATGGTAAGTATGAAGATTAGTCATCACTGCCAATCTGTTTCCAGAGAAAAGGAATTAATGGGTGAGAAGAGAAATTTCTACTTACGCTGTTTTCACTCCTTGTCTCGTTTGCAAAGATATTGCATGAGAAAACGCTTGTCTGAACTTGGAACTATTCCCTGATTTTTCTATAGATTCTTATGCTGTGCTAAACACCTGGGGATATGAATGTCGTCTTCATTTCTATGTCAGACCATTCATTCATTGCGTGGCCTTGCAGCATCACATTGTGTTGTGCTTGAGCTTGGTTTTGGGTTGATTTTGTTGGTTGTTTTATTTTGTTTTTTTGTTTTGTTTTGTTTTTTTCCCCCAGAATAAAGTTGTGTGTGCTTTAAAGACTTTCAGTAAAAGTTTTGTGTCAAGAGAAAACAGTGGTGTAACAGAAATTGATTGATCATGAGTTTCATTGTATTTCTTTTTCATTCATCTTCTGACTGCAGTATTCTGTGTTTATGTCATTTAGAAGTCAGCTCAGTGGAGTTCTAGGAGCTCTAAGTGGTGCTAAATCTTTTCAGTGGGCCCATTAGAGGGAACTGTATTTGTTTTTAACATACAAGGTTTGAAGAGATACTGTCTTTTGGTCTTTTCTTGCCTTCCCCAAGAAGTTGTCAGAGAAAGATAAAGATGACTTTACTGTGGCTGCTGTCCATGACCTAGATGAAAAGAGTGACAGGGAGCAATAGTGTTGCTAGCACATCTTTCTTAACCACCCTTTGTATGACCTTGTTTTGGTATTGGGGTCTTCTTTTCCTAATCACTTCATAAAAAATCTTTATGGCAGTAACTCGGATGTATTTTTCACATTTTATATTTTTCACTCCTTTTTTTCATGACAAGGCAAGGTCATAACTTTGGATTGATGTTCTGGAACTAATTGTATACTAGTGTTATTGAAGAAGAGCTGGGGGTTGTTGGTTTCGGGTGTTTTTTTGTGGGTGTTTTGTTTTGTTTTGTTTTTAACTGATGGTGAGTGAATGACTTTGTAGTGTTTTGTGACTGCCAAACTAATACAACTGCTGTTCTCATCCCTGTTCTCATCACGTATTTCAACCTTGGACCTCCTTCATGTAGCTCTTTCTACTATTTCATTTTGGTGAAATGGGCTATTTAGTAAGTCACAAAGCTCTTTTTTACTGATGTGCTGAGTGGAAAGCACTGCAACAAAAAGGGACCTAGGAAGAAAAAAGCTGCAAATATTCACTTTTTCAGCTGTTGTATTTTTTGTGTAGATTTCCTGTAGTTTTGCGGTACCTGAGTTATACATAAAGTGGTACTTTGATTTATTACATATTCTGCTATAGACCCTGATGTTCCATATGAAAGATACGCTCCTGATATGTTCTGCATAGCACAGTTCATGAGTAAGTTCTGGTGAAAAAAAAATTTTAGTTTGTGAAATGTCAGTCATGAAACAAAATGGAAACTAGACAAATTTTTAATTTTGTGATTTCTGGGAGAGTTTAGGAGTGGAAATTAGTACTGATAATTTATAAAGAACTTTTATTGCTAAGGTTCTTAATAACTTCTTTAATATTTATAGTTTTTGAAATAACTTTATACACTGGGGCACATTCTTTACGATAATTTCTTTTATCATTCCTGGTTTGTGACTGCTTTTCTAATAAGGAAGGTAAATAAGTTAATTCTGACTATTGATTTACTTAAAGGCATGCTAACCAAGTAGTTAAATGCTGCTCTTTTCCATGAATGAAAGTAAAATATTCATCAACCAATTAACAATATGCAGTTTTCCTAGTTGATACATAGATATGCCCGAGGCTTACATTATAGCATACTCGATATCATTATATGTTCCACTTAGAAACATAAATTTAAACCCATTGTAAATTTAAAAATACATAACAATGTTACACAATATCTGAAGAGGCTGTTATGTTCAAGATGTTATTTTAAAAGCATGAAACCTGGATACAATGTAATATCCCAGAAAATAGTTGAGCAAAGAACAGGTTTTGTATGTTAAAAGGAATAGACTAGCTTTTCATAGAATCTTCATTCATTATTATCTTCTTCATTAGAAGATAATAATTGCGAGAATAATAAAATAAGTGAACAGTAATTTTTTTGCACAGATCTAACGAAGGCATTTAACAATCTAACAGACGTCCTAAGGTGCAATTACTTAAGGCAGCAAATGTGCCTTAATTAAAAATCTGTGACTGATTGTTATGTGGGTTGTGAGAACATCTGCTGATATCTTAGTAGTGTCGTGGTTTAGCCCCAGCTGGCAACTAAGCCCCACGCAGCTGCTCACTCACTCCCCCACGGTGGGACGGGGGAGAGAATCGGAAGAGTAGAAGTGAGGAAACTCATGGTTTGAGATAAAGACAGTTTAATAAGTAAAGCAAAAGCCGCGCACGCAAGCAAAGCAAGACAAAGAATTCATTCACTACTCCCCATGCGCAGGCAGGTGTTCAGCCATCTCTAGGACAGCAGGGCTCCGTCACTTGTAATGGTTTCTTGGGAAGACAGACGCCATAACTCCGAACGTCCCTCCACCCCTTCCTTCTTCTTTGTCCCAGCTTTATATACTGAGCATGACATTATGTGGTAGGGAATATCTCTTTGGCCAGCCTGGGTCAGCTGTCCCAGCTGTGTCCCCTCCCAGCTTCCCGTGCACCCCAGCCTACTCGCTGCAGGCCAGCATGAGAAGCTGGACTGTCCTTGACTGCTCAGCAACAACTCAAAACATCAGCACCTTATCAACATTTTCTCATCCCAAATCCAAAACATAGTCTCACGCTGGCTTCTGTGAAGAAAATTAACTCTACCCTGGCTGAAACCAGGACAGTAGGTATTAGTAGTAGATGCCATATAACATCTACACTCCCGGAGCTAGTAAAGTCATAATCCTGTTTTTACCTTGGAGATCGTAGGATGACCTGGGCTCTTTGCATTTCAACATGACTAACTTTTAGTGTCAGTACTGGAAAATACATATTCAAGGTACCCCAAGGATATCCCAAATACAGGCTACATGTAAGCTGAGAAAAGATTGTTGAGAGAACCGAAGATTATGAGTTTACATTGCATATGATGCACAATGAGGGGGGTTTATGCAAGTAGGTATTTCCCTTTCTCTCTGCTTATTTACTTCCTTAGTCTTGCTGATTATTTAACTAGTAATTTTAGAAACAACATAGTGTTTTTCCACATTGTTTCCATTTTGTCTGTGTACTTTTGATTGGGTTGTGGTCTGGGGCCACTGAATGTCCAAAGTCTACCTTGTTTGGAGAATTGTTTGTGAAAACCATTCATAAATGCAGGCAATTATGTGGAATTAATGCAGAGGTGGAGTGAATAATGGTAATGACACCCAGAACCCCCAGGAGCAGTTGTAACGAACAGCTAAGGTAAATCAAACGCACAAAAGAGGACACGTTCCTGGCTTTTAGGTGCATGCAACACACAGACCTGTGCTGTTTACTATGTCTAACAGCATAATACATCTTATATTAATTCCTCAGTCTTTCAGCACATCTGCCACTTCTCACAGCAGATCTAGCATAAGAATTTGAGGATCCCTAACCTGAGGTTAACATACAAGTTGCTATCCTCTCACACACTCTCCATAGATGACTTACACCACCTTAGCTGTGGGGCAGGGGACAGTGGCTGTGGTAATCTGAATGACTTCAGGAGGCTGGTGCTTGCCGTGTCAGCTGAGACGTAGCTGTTCCCTCCCTTTGAGAAGGGCTGCTTCTCCCTTCATCTGACAACATACACCCGTGTTACTGATTGTTACCCGTAACGATCCAGTTGTAACCTGTGTTACCCGTGTAACTGAAAAATAAAGATTACTCAACTCCATAGCTTTAAAGTGGAAAAACAAGCCTGGTGTCTGCTGGTGTTTGGTTGCTGACAGCCCTTAGGTAATACATTTAGACTAGTATGATGCTGCCTTAAGTTTTTGTTGTGAGTACGGCCTTAAATTTAACAACAAACTTGACCCATAAATGTCAAACTATGAGGAAAACTCAGTCACCACTCATGACTGTAATCACTTCTCTTCTGGATGATGCTTCAGGGTTCAATTTGTAACTAAAGAACTAAAAATAGGAGCTGCTACCGCCTCCGACGGGCATACATGTGCTCTGTATTAACGCAGGGTGGGAGCCTGCCCATCAGTTTTGTTACAAGGCTTAGGGTACTGCAGTATAACCGCTCCCTTTTTAACAGCATTGAGTTAGTGTGTCATTATTGCTATGGTTAGCAGAAAACAAGGACAGAAAAAACACCACAGGCCAAATATATTTTCCCAAAGCAAGAATAATGGCGACACTCATCAGTGGGAGACCCCACAGCCAGCAGCCCAGGCCAGGAGGAGCAGGAGCCGAGGGGTTTGAGTGCACCAATCAGGAAATGCTCCATCCCCATGACGAGCGGGATTGGCCGAGCCTTGCCGCATGCGCTGCCCCAGGTAATCTGCCTGGCAACCCAGAAGCTTCCAGAAGGGGAGGTGCAGCCTGTCAGCCTGTGAGGGGCGCTGGGGCATGTCAGAGCAGCAGCAGCTGCCGGCAGTGGGCTGCCTCAGGGCAAACCCACAGGGTGAGTGCTGCGTGTTCGGCGCAAAGGAAACGGCAGTTGGCAGAGCAAGGTGCCACAACACTCAGCGGAGCTGGAGGTTGTGGTGGGAATGTTTTGATTTCTGAACACGTTTGCTTTCCTTGTGGAGACCCGGTCTGGCAAAGTGCAAAGGAAGTAATGGCCTTCCACATGCGCTACCCTGAGCGCGAGCTGCTAGATAGTTCAGCAGTACCATTGCAAGAGATCTGAAGTGAAGTCAGGTACGGCAGTAGGCCACCAAGCTGATATTAAATGTTGGTCCACTGTAAGTTGTTTCATGGTCGGGGTGTCTCCTGGCTGGGAGCTTGCTGCTGGGTTCAAGAGTGCTGAGGAGAAATGGACTGCAGAGATCTGAGACCTCCTTGAAGTTGGGAATAGGTGCCCTAAATGATTGTGGTGAACAGTGTGGCTGCTGGAAGTGAAACTGCAGCCTCCTTGCCAAAGAAAACCTGTGGTTTTGTGCCCTGCGTGAGGTGCAGGACAGTGATGTAAACCTGACACCACGGCTTTCTGTAGAAGTGCCGTGTGCTGGGAACAGTATTTGTAAATTTTATCTGCTGACATTACCTCATCTTTCTAGTGGTAGGAAAACAAATAAATAATAAATAAAAAATGTAAGGGGAAGTTGGCAGATTTGACTCAGGCCTGTGACTGTATTGGCTCTTTGGTGGATTTTGGATTAAAGTTCAGTAGAACGCATAAAATATAACTAAGGGTCTAATCAGTTTATTCATGATGATTTACCAAGATTATAATTATATCTTTGTGTAATTGTCTTTTTGTGTGATGGATCTTCAGCTCTATTCTCTCTATAATAGAGTCTAAACATAGACTGAAATGACCATAAGCATAATCAGAAACAACAGTTTCGGTGTCAACAAGTAAATGGTATTGGCTTTTTGGAGGTTGCTCATCTGGACATTCATCCAGTCTGTTTGTTTCTTCTTTTTAATGTTTACTGAATATTTAATGATGCTTATTATACACACAGTACTTCTCTACAGGCTTATTTAAAAGTGAGTAGTATTTCCTGAAGATGTAGAAATGCAGTGGCAATGTGAAAGGCTTTGTATTATACACTCATCAAATAATGGAGCATTTTTTCTGGACTGTAAGCAATTCAATTATTTTGTTTCTGAAATAAATTAAGTAAAGCTTATTGAGTCCAATCAGCCCTTGTTTCTAGGGAATTGTAGTTCAATTTCATTTTTAATTAGATTGAAGGTTGTGAATTTCTTAGCAGTGGTAAGCAAGATCTGGCCATAAAATATGCACTCAATTTGTGTTAAAAGTTCCTAAAATCTAGCACAGGGAACTGGCAGTATATCTGGCTTATGTTTAATTGTCCAAGTACCCTATGGTGAAAAATTCCATTTTTAAAAACTGCTGATGTGTAACAAATTACGTTTCTTTGATAAAATTCTATAGAAGATGAGCAGACAGCAAACAGGAAAAAGTATGGGACAAAACATTCAGTTCTTTATAAGCTTAATACTGCATTCAGGACTATGACGTTAAAAAATTTTGCTGTGCAAAGATTGCAGGATTAAACCAAACTGCTTTTTGGTTTAGAGATGGGGCAGGGGAGAACACTCAAGAAGTTTTTCTTCAACTTCCATGGCTGTCCAGAGGCTAGTGCCTAGACTTCCAGTCAAACTAGCAGATAACAGGCTGAACTGTGATTCAGCGTTATACATTAATGCTTGGGAACTTTTGGTCTAGTTTGAGTTCTGCCAATTTATGGTAGCTCTAATGGATTCAGCACTTTATTCCTTTTGGTGTGCATTTCTCTCAGCTTTGCACCATAGAAGCTGCGACTCTTTGCATGTGTACTGTGATTCCCAGTGCCGTCTTGCATTTTCTTTGCTTTCCTTTTTTTTTTTTTTTTGTTCTTTGTTTTTTTGTTTTGTTTTGAGACTATGTACCATCTTATCCATGTCAGACAATACTGCTGGGCTTCTTTACAAAATGTGGGTACTCTAGACAAGGTGGCCATTCTTCAGCTTTTGAATATAGCATAGCTCATAGGAAATATAAACGTGGCTCTGTCACAGATAGCATCCCTAGCTACGGGGAAGAATTTCCAGCAGGGATTCAGGCAAACATCACTAGAATGCTAGAACATGTGGGATGTGCTAGAATATGTTGTTGTTGTGTTTGGGGATTGTTGGTTTGTGGTTGTTTGCCTCGGAGAATGAAAAGGGTCAGCTATACGTATGATAATGGATAACATGCATATGAGAGGCCTCTGTGGGAGGGCTGGGTATTGTATGTTTCATAGGTAATCGAGAGGACAGTGGCATGTAATAAAATCCGCAGTATGTAAAGTCTTATTTTTCCACTCAAGCAATCTGTTTCAGAAATAAAAAGATGTTATGTCAGTGAGGTCTTCCAACAGTTTAAATGGCACTTTCCCTTTGCTTGGTAATTTTACGTACTGCCAATTAGTAAAATGAGATGGGAGTTCCTTTCAGACCATCATGATTTTAATTGGAACTTCAGCAGAAAAGAGTAATTAATAACTTGTAGCCTGTCCAGCTAGTAAAGCTGTGTCTCAGGTTAATGAACCATGTCTTTTGCACGTTGCACTACGAGTTGAAAAATGCAGTAGTTAAAAACTGGTTACTGTTATTTGTTTAATTAATGCTGATCATTGCACTGAAGTGTGATGACAATAGGAGATAGAGCTTCTACAAATTTTTATGAATATGTTTGATATTAAACAGAGAGTAATAGGTAAGAGGTACATATATATATTTTTTCATATATCTTTGAGATTCTTTCTTTCTTTCTCTGAAATGCTATTGTATGTATTGTTTGTTTTACTAGTTAGTTTTTCTTCTTTAAAATGTTTTTTTGTTTCAATGCTCCATATGTATTATGACTTTGGATATAAAATTCTGTGTGCATTTTTGTGTAGATTACCTAGAAAGAGCAGAGAAAAGGGGATGACAATTGTATACAGGCAATTAATATAGAAGCAGGAATATCCATTAATTTTTTATTTTATGAATGCATTACGTCCAAGTTCTACTGTGTTAGCACCTGAATGGACTTGTAATAAACAGTGCAATTGTGAATCTGGTTTTAGGAAGAGGAAGACTTTTGGCATGAAGTTATACGGAAGAGGTCGTATGCTAGAACAATAACACGATCCAGTATGAATTTTGCTGTACTCTCAGTAGTTGACACTTAAAGGCCTTTATTGTCTAATGAACTGTGATGTCATTTACACTAACATAGGCATTGTGTAAAATACCATTTTTGTAATTTTGTGTGCAGATTTAAGGAGTGCAAACTGCCCTATTAAACTTTAAAAAATCCCATGCTTAGGCGTTCTGTAAGTGCCTGTAGCTAAAGCATGTTTAATCTCTTTATGTAGGGTTCTGTTACTTTGCCAGACGCAGGCTTGTTTTGTTATACTTTTTTTTTTAATTTTAAAAAACCCAACAACAATAACATTGGTGATAAGAGTTAAGAAAGAAGAGAAATGCTTGATTAATTTACCACTTAAATCTTGGTATACCTTGGGGCCTTGGTATACCAAAGGGGCCCCTCTCCAAGGCTTCTCAGGTCCTTTTTAATTATTGTGACTTGCAGTTGTGACTGAAATTTCTAGGTTTTCATATAAATAAATTCACAGAGGTTGGTTATATAAAATTCATAGTACTGACATCAGTTAGAAGCTCACAGTATATGGCATAATTGCTTTGATTATGATTTATACAAGAGCCTTTTTCTGCCATGTTGGGGTGATATAGTAGAAAGGCCTTCAAAAATATGGGAGTAGTTTCAATGAACAGCCTAATGCTACCTGTTAACGTAAGTATCTATGTACAGGAGTGAGTATGCAACCAAGATATACCCTTTCAATAATGTGAAATATAGGCACATGAATGTCTTCTGAAGATGAGAAATACATTTTAAGGCACTTCTGGCTTAAGACAGCATGGTGTGCTAAAGGCCTTCTTGAAATATAGACTTTTAAATTATACTAGCATAGTACTGAAAATAGATGATCACAGAATCATTAAGGTTGGAAAAGACCTTCAAGATCATCAAGTCCAACCATCAACCCAACACCACCATGCCCACTAAACCATGTCCTGAAGTGCCACATGCACATGTTTTTTGAATACTTGATAAAAAGATAAAAGAGAAATCCTAAATACCATTGTGCAGCTAGTTTATATTGATTTATTTACCTATACATTTTAACCATTGTGTAATGATGGAAAGTCAGAAGTCTTATGCAATATAGTTGAAAGCAGAATTAGATCTAATAAGAAAATGTCACTGGATTTGTATTGCACCTAATATTGAGAAGTAAAATGTAACAGAAGGGATCCTATAGTAAAGTGATGTGGTTCATTTTTTCCTAGCACTAGAGTTTGATTTATCACATGCTGAAAAACTCTCATCGATGTATATACAAGTGATGAAATGCATTTGAAGTTGCTGTATTTTAAATTAACTTTTCCAGATGCAGTGTTAGTGCTACTTATTTTGAGTAAGGATAGAACTTTCCACGATGACAAAGTTGCTTGTTATATACAATTGTAAGCCCGTATGTCCTGTACTGAACTGTATTATTGTCCTGGTTTCAGTTTACTCTTCCAATTCTCTCCCCCGTGCCACCGTGGGGGAGTGAGCGAGCGGCTGCATGGTGCGTAGTTGCTGGCTGGGGCTAAACCACGACAATTATCTTACATAATGTATCATTCAATAAAAGAACAGGTTGTTCCATGGGTTAGTGAACAAGTTTTTCACAGCTTTGTTTCTCGGGGTTGAATGTTGTGGTGTCTAATGTGTGGTCCAAGTTTCTGTGTTCTTTTCCATCTGTCACTCTCTCTCTTGTGACTTCTTATATGGTTTTCCCCCCTTCCATTAAGGAGTAAGCTCTCCAGATTTTATTAATGCCTTCTCAGTATGGTGCATTAGCAGGATCTACCCCTTGTCTACGCAATATCCCATTTTCATTAAACTTGCAGGAATATATTGGGATATTTCCTGTTGTGAAATAAGTCTTCTGTGCCAACTAATCAGTGGTTCAGTCGTTATGGTGGATCAGGACGTATAAATGGACAAGCATAGAAAGCAGACTAAAGAAGGCTTACAGAGGCAATATTTACCAGTAATGGGGCTGGTATTATACCTTATAAAGCATAGCCATTACAACTTCAGGAGAGGGATAAAAGGGAGAGAGAAGAGGTGACCTTCACCAGAAGCGATACAGGAAGGCAAACCACAGTGCTGATACTGTAGCTGTCTGCACACTGTACACCGTGACTGATTGCAAAGAGGTTTCACAAAGATGGAGAACTGCCTAGACAGTGGCACAGCAAGGTTCTCAGAAGATTTGGCCGTATTTTGGGAGACTTGCAAATATAGAATTGCTAATAATGCAAAACTATTTTAGTATGTAGGTTGATACAATCCAGTTACCTGTGTTATCTTTTTTTCTGATGTATTCGTAGTCATTGTTAACCATCGCTTTTAGGAATATACTATGTTGTGATGCACCTCAGAAGTTCATCATGCATTACTACTTTTTAAATCATTTGTACACAGCAGAACTATTACTGGGAATCAAGTAAAGGGAGAGAAAAGATAACTGTGCTCATTTAATTGCCTTTAAACCATTCAAGTCTTTCTGGATCAGAGAAGATAGGGCGTTCAGATGCACTGAGAGAATAGTTTAGGAAGCCCTTTCTTAGCTGTCTCTGCACTCTTACTTGCTGTAATCCAGATGAGGCCAAAGTGTGATGTGCTTTTCTATTCTCTGCCCAGGAAATGACAGCTGAAACTCAACTCCAGGTGTAGCTGCCATGAACAGAACATCAGAGTAGTCCTGATGCACTCAAGCTTTATTTTTCACCTGGGAAGTGAGAGTACTTCTTAGGATCTACATGCCTCAATGTGCATGTTTTTAATCTTTCTGAGGCTCTGTGGTGAGCAGGGAACCAGTCCAACATACTCTCTGGACAGGAATGAAACCTGATGACCTGATTGTTCTCGTGCTTTTTGATGCAAGGATAGTCTCAGTTGGGAAGGGGAGACCAAGGGAGAAGATCTTCAGGGAGGCAGACTTTGCTTTCAGCTGAAAGGTAACAAATACAGCTCAAGGCCAGTACCTGCTGCATTGCTTCCCTGTTTATAACCAGTCATGTAAGGACAGCTCTTACGCTTCATGGTGGAGTTTCATATAGAAAGGCTGTGAGAGGTAGTGGCCCCTTGCTTCTTGTTGCTCCTTTTTTCCAGCAGAGAGTCATGCTCAACTTCCTTAGTTTTGACCTAATGTCTGTCTGCCAGAAGGTGTGGCCAAAGCCCAACAGTAAAGCTTGGCTCAAATGTGGAGTACAGACCTGGTCTCTGTTACCTATGTGCCAGTACAAAAGGTAACCATTTCCTCTGCTACATTCAGAGATGGTGCAGTTAAAATGGAGAAGTAGCTTTGAGTTTTCCTGTTAGAGCAAAATAAGGTTCTTTAGACTCTTGCAATCTGCCTGCATAAAGAATTGGTTTTGTTTCCTCTTCCAGATCAGTTACCTTGCTCTCCTGTCCAGAAACCAGAGTGTGTTATTAGGGTGCCCTTGTAATGTATCTTAAGCTATTGATGTTACAGTTATTGCACTTTACGTTCAAGCATTACCTTATTATATAAGAACCTCCCTGAGTAAAATAAAGCCTTCCAAAATCAATAGTCACTACTTAAAATAAAGACGTGTCTTTTCACTGCTTCAGCCATGTCATCTTTAAGAGGCATTTTAGTGTTTGGCTTACGGTGTGTAGAGTTTACAAGGTAAATCTGTCCCCAGTTACACAACAGAACCTTTGATGAAGCAGCTAGCGTCTCATATTAGATTAAACTGAGTCCAGAATGTTTTATTGGGTGATTTAATATACTGGATTGTTTTGACTTACTGACTTTTTAAGTGACTCTAAAACCTGAGAATTTAAGCAGCCATAAACAATGTAAGGGTTAATAGTGGGCACCAGTGTCTGTTTTCCTGTCGATGATTCTGCTGTTTTCATTCTATTCTGAGATGATTGTGGCGCTGGGAGAGGAAGGAGGCATGCACCCAAAACCATAAGGAGCAGATTCTGCTGTCAGTTGGTTCTACAATCTAAAATAATCAATTGCTTTGAATAGGTGTGTAACAGTTTACCTGAAGGATTAATCTACAATCTTTAGCCATGTAAAAAAATATTCAGTGCGTTCCTCAGATTCTCTGTGCTAGGGGACTTTATGTCTGTTAAGGTGTTGACTTATTTAAGGTGAAAGTGGAAGCAACAATATTCCTTTATCGTTGGCAAAGTTGTGATGTCACTGTTGGAAAGTTAAAAAGCAGCAATTATAGCTGAAATCTGAAATTATGAAAGCTGTTTCATAATGTCACATGTACAACACAACTCTGTACTAGAGATTGTAGTCATGGCAGCAGTGGTTGCTGCACTTTGTGAATAATGACTGTGTAGTTACTTTCTCTCAATGAAACAGAGAAATTTAATAGTGATTTTTGTTAAGTACAAAGTTTTTAAAACTCTTTTCAAAAGAAAAGACTGCATCTGTGTTTCCTGTTTTCTATGCTATTAAATAAGACTAGAGATGAGTAAAAAGATACTGGATATGGATGCAGGAAACATATCATAAAATAAAAATTGTTATTTTAAATCCTGGCTGTTATACAATGTATAGCTTTGATGCATCCTGCTTCTCCTATAGTGTCCCTACCCCTTTTATTGTGCAGTCGAATCCTGGCTGCATATTTGAATATGAACACGAATTGGAAACAGAACGATACAATAATAAATAAACCTACCATTTTGGAGATTTTTATTCCTGCATATACATTTAAGGTCTGTAATACATTTTTAACCTTTTACCTTTTTAAGTAACTGTGCTAGTCATGCGCTCGCTCTGCACACTCCTATTCGTCTGAATAGAGTTCTCTCAAATAGACTATCCCTCTTCATCTAGGGCTTCCTTGTTTGAATAAGATCTGTAAGATTACACAAGTTATTCACAGGTTCACTTGCATCTGTTTATCTGAATTCAGACGATAGCGCCAAAATCTTGGTGAATCACAAAATGAATCACATGAAACCACATGTTTACTTATAGAAGTGGCAAATAATAGGCTGGTATTTTTATACTTTTGTTTTCTGTCTTACTTTCAAGAAAAGCAGGACTAAACATCAAATTATTTTGAAGCTTAAACTGAATGCCATATATTTGTGTAATTTACATACTTGTAAAGCCACAAGGAGCGATGCATAAGCATTCCTTGAATCCAACATCTAGGAGATAAATTGAAAATACATATATACACAGAAAAAAACGAAGAGCCTAAGAGACAGAAGGAGAAGGATGATTGACCGGGGAAACGGAGGTATGGTAACAAGTTCTCGGGTTCCTACAGAATCAGAGTTATGTAGTCTAGAAACATCATATACTTGCAGTCATTCCTCAGACCATTTGGAAAGTCATCAGTAGAGCATAGTGAATAGTAAGATAATCCTTAAATAACAGAATTATTTCTGTCTGAAAAGTTAATATAGTTTTGTGTTGTTGTAGTCTGCAGTTAATTCCAAATATGCAGAGCATCACACAGAAAGTCCATCTCATTTCATGCAAGTATTTG
Source organism: Phaethon aethereus (assembly GCF_964289735.1). NCBI lineage: Eukaryota > Metazoa > Chordata > Aves > Phaethontiformes > Phaethontidae > Phaethon > Phaethon aethereus. Next base: position 11,046 of record NW_028114117.1, on the reverse strand, counting down.
CCACATTACAATTGATTTCACCTGATTTGGAATAAAATCCCCTTATTTTTCAGTTTGCTATGAAAAGGGATAACTGAGGTTTTTCAGTCAAAATTAATCTATAGGCTGCTGCAGGTTATGGTGCTTGGATGCTTTTGCCCTTGACTTCGGGGAAGTTTGCCTGGTTTCCTGCCCCAGATAAACAGATTTTTGGAAAGGCTAATTGCTATTCTCAACTGAAGCTGTGATGTTCTAATGAGACAGAACAAAAGCAGTCTGACAGGAGGCAGACTCCAAGTAAGCTAGACTGCCTCTTTTTTTTTCTTTTTTTAATGTGTAAACTCCTTTTGTTTTTTCTCTTAACTGAAGAGTACCTGTGTCCAGAAATCCTGTACAAGATTGATGCCAGTGTAGGCAAACATCTAGTATGTGCAATACACGCTTATGCATGTCCTTGAATGGGTAAACTGAAAATACTATTTCCATGCTAATAGTATGGAAAATATGTGAGTTCTGCTCAAGGTGTTTTAATGAGATTAGTTTCAAAACTAAGGCATTTTCAAGGCAGTATTTGTATCACATGAAACTGTTAGAGATGTAAGTCCAGCAAGTGTCTAGAGAGTAGGGAGAAAGGTGGCTCCACTGGTATCTCTTTGCATATGTTGCAGAATCATGGCCAGTACCTCATCTGAATATAATCTCCCAACACACCAGCCTTGTCTGACTGTCACAATAAAAGAGGTGAAGATGGAACAGTTGCAAATCGCAAATGCAATTGTAGTGAGTGTTAGCACTAGTGAGTGTTTCCTCAACACGCTACATGAAATTTAAAAGTATGAATTATTTTTGTTGTTAGGCTTTGAAAGTAGGTTTTGACATGAACTGGGAAACATGACTTTGAATTAGTTTTCTGGGGCTTTGATTTTGTCTTTTCAAAGAATAGCTAGTGGTTTTATACTACAAGCAGTTTGGAACTGCACGTGTCTTTATTCGGTTTGTACAGAGCATAGTATGGTGAGAGCCTGGTGCATGATAAAGCCTCTATTTCAGAAATAATTAAACCAAATAATAACGTGTTCTAACATAATTTTTGTTAATAGTCACGTATCTTTTGTTCCCTCAGCTTTCTCTATTAGAAGATGCAGGATTTGGTGGTGTTCTTCTTTACATTGATCCTTGTGACTTACCAAAGCCTACAGACCTTGCTGATAAAGCTTTTATGGTTTCCTTGAACAGCGGAGGAGATCCATCAACACCTGGTTATGCTAGTATTGGTAAGTACTGTTCAAGGCATATTCAGTTAATGGACATTCTGTCTTTCATTGTGTCTTTCACTTTTGTGGTATTGGTAATGGAAACTTCTGGTCAATAGGTGCAAGTGCAATGTTATCAGAAATTTATATTTTAAACAATTTAAGGAAAAATAAGGTTTATAGTATCTATGCGCAATTACCACTTGAATAGGATATGTTCATTTAGTCTTGTCTCCGTTCTGCCTGGTTAGACTTGGTTATCTGGTATGCTTCTCTAAATACTTGTATTTTTGAAGTATGGGAAATAAAGAATTAATTTTAAGGAACTACCTAGTCTTTTGTAAGTTTGACGGTTTTCTTGAAGCAGTGTTAACAATAAATAGAAGCAGCAGCATATTTGACTTGTATGTACTACTTACATCTCCATTGTGGAAGTTTTAGTGTATGTGTGTTGCTTCTCTGCTGCCTTTTCAGCTTTACAACCTTTTTTTACTATCTAACTATTTGGAAACTTATTAAGCAGCAGTCTATGACTTTGTGACAGGGCTTCATCAAGAATATCTGGTCCAGTTACTAGCTAAGACATCTAAAGTCTGAGTTGAATTGGCACTAAATCAACTGAGGCAAAGCTGAGATACTTCATGACTAGAATGGCAGAAAAGAGAAATATTTGCCTGGTTGTCAAAGAAGGGTGTTAGCTATTCACAGCATGAATGCCTTGACAGCTCAGTGGGAAAGAAATTGCACATTTTCTCAGTGTCTCAGTGCACCTGACCCAGTGTTCTTAAAAGTGCCCTGGGAGCTACAGAGGTAAATATAACACTCTTCAAGCTTTATTCTTGCTCATTTCATGGAGCTATCTGAAAAACAGTTTGTCACTTATCTGTCTGGCTGACTCCTTAATGTTTTATTTACCCTACATGAAAAGTAAAGCTAATGAAAACAGATACACCAACATTGAAAATGCCACTTCAGTGTCTAAACCTTATGCATTGGTTTTCTGTCAGTAAATGTTCTCACTGGCAGTGTGCGTTCCAATCGCCAGTTTGAGAAGAAGCAGCTTGATTATATGGAAAACGGTGATATCTTTATAAGTACACTGATGTTGTATACTAGAACCATTAGTGTGGCTTGTCTGTGGTTATAAATATCTGAGCAACATTCATAAGCGGGAAGAGTCTATCATGTTCCTAAAATCATTTATATTTTGATCATTGAATGCAATGATGAGCTGGAAAGAGCTCAAAGGAGCACTTGAGGAAATTCTTTTTTATGGTTCTGTCACTGGAAGGTAGACCAGATGGAGGTAATTTCTGTGTTTCTGATAATGATTTTCTCCTCTGGAGACCATGAATCAGTTTGGTTAGAGGGAACTTATGTCTGGGACGAATACGTCTGGAGCGCAGACTTTTGCCCGAAAGATGCGCCTGCGTATAATGTAGTTAAACTGCCTACATGTAGGATAAAAGTGCCAGATACCCAGGGTTGCCCCTATCACCTTGATTCGCAGAGTATAACATGCACTACAAGAGATTTTATTGGAAGCTCCTGCTTAAGTGATTGGCATATCTTTGATACCATCTGCACTTCACACATTGCAAAAGAACTGTTACTATTACAATCTCAGGGACTGCTCCTACCACCATTCTAGCTTTTACTCAGACATTTCTGGTAAGATGAGGGATGCAAAGTTAATCTTGTACTAGGTAAATAAAAGGTAGGAAACTTGTATTTTCATGCTGCTGCCTATGTTTCTCACGTTCTTTTAGTCTGAAAACAAATTTCTTTGTGGCATCGGAATGTTGGACTACTTCAGATTTTTTGCTAGAAAAGAAATCTTTGAGAAATTATGCCATTTACAGGTCTCTTCTCAAAGTTGACAACATTTTCAAATGGGCTTATGTAATAGGTCAGGGAGAACTTCGGAGTTCTCATGAGGTTTTAGCTCAAATTTTCTGTTTCATGAAGATTAAATGCTGCGCTTCTGCATATGAATTACTCTAAAATATACAGAAATAGCTTGAGGATAGGTTTGAGATGCCTACTGCCTATGAATGGGATGATTTTTTTTTGTTCTCTGTTTAATAAAGGGGAAAAAGTAAGGTTGTGGAAAAGGAAGTCAACAGGACTTACGTAAAAGTTTCCGTTGCTTTGTTTGATAATTTAATTCTTCTGTTCTTAAGACTCTCCCAATCATATGTCATATCAGTCCTGAAACAATCATATGAGCCTTTGTGAACATCAGTCTGTCTTCCTGATTCTGATTGCCAAAGACTAATATCCTCCATTTTTAGAAATCTTTCTTCTATCTTCCTGCTTTTGAAATGAAACAGATCCAGTGGGTGGGACGCAAAGAATTGAACACATGGGATTAAGAAGCTTGAGAGGGAGATAAGAGACTTTGGCAAAAACTATCCTGAAAATAAAGTTTCAAAGAATAGCATAAAACTTAAGCGACTTCCCACATCTACGGGGGTTTTTTTTTCCATTTTGACTTTTTTAATGCTGCACTTCCTTTTACCTACCTTTGTATGGCAAACACATATTAGATTTCTTCGTTGCTATACTTCAGAGCCATTTTAAATCAAATTTGTTTCCACACAGGGAATGGTTCAGTAAACAAAAATATGGATAGAACCTATTTGTCAATCCTGGTATGTAAATAGAAAAGTGGCATTGTGATAAGCATTAGGAACCCTGCCCCTGAGATAGGGTACCTCATAATAGAATCCCTATCTGTGCAGTTGTGGGATAGAAATTATTTCATGAAGAATTCCGACAGTATCACAGAAAACACTGTGAGCTTAAAAATGCTGAAATATAACAGCTGTAAAATATAATCTTATGCTATCAGCTGGAGTTTCAAGTGTAGCATTGTTTTAGAGAATTGTTATGCCGAGGTTCTAACGATAAGGCTAAGTGGTATATTTGGAAGTAGTCCATGCTTCAGGTCATTGATAACAGCTAGGCATGTGAGCCATATTACAGGGATTTGGGTGAAAAGTCAGTAACAAAGGGGAAATGCACAGCGTGTCGTGAGCATTCCTCAAACACTGCTAATAGGGTTTGATTTCAGAGAAACGGACAAGGAACATGAGGAATCTGTGAGGGGTCGATCCGCTGCAGGCCACAGCTGAGCCCATCAGCGAAGCTGGTGGTGCCTCTGAAAACATATTTAAGAAAGGACAAGAGTGCTGGACAGGCTGGGGAGTGAAACTGAATCTGGAAAAAGACGGGGCGAAGGTGCTGGTTCAGTCTTTTTGGTTTTGCTTCTCACTATCCAAATCTGTTTTAATTTGCAATAGTTATCTCTGTTTTGCCATTGACAGTAATTGGTAAGTGATCTCCCTATCTTTATCTTGACCAATGAGCTTTTCTATCTTACTTCCTCCCCCTATTCTGTTGAGTAGGGGCAGTGAGAGCATAGCTGGGTAGGTGTCTGGAAGCTGGCCAAGGTTAACCCACCATACTCTGTTGTCCCATTTTGATAAAATACAGCAAAAGTTGAAGAACACCAAATAGGCATCATAAAAAGCCCATGGCATTCGCCTCTTTAGTCATGTGTCCTTCTTTAATTGAGCTTAGCCAGTTCTTCTTCAGTGAACACAGAGAACTACTACTACTACTTGGAATATGGGTAAGTAATATGCTGTGATGGAAGTCTATGCCTACTTTTTTTTTTTTAGTCAGCCCTGTGATTCTGTATGTTTCTGTGCTTCCCACATCTTATCTGAGTTTGTCCTTACTGTCCTTTACTTCGTGATATTTTACTCCTCTGAATCAGTTGAGCAGAAGTTAACCTAGAAAATAGAACACTGTATAACAGTTTTAACCATGCATATGCAACATATCTTTTAAAATGTTTTGTTACAAATCATCATGACTTTTTACAAGATGTCCTCGGCCCTGGTTTGTCTGTTCTTTTAAACAACAAAACATAGTTACAAGGATAGGTTTTTCTATGCTTGCCTATGCAGTTGTGGAAATGATCCTGGGAATATATATATTTTGTATTTTTTTTCAAAATTTGTGTTTACTTTCTGCTAATAACATCAGATAAATGAAACACAAAGATAACTTACTGTAAAATGACAGTCTATATTCAGGCTTCTGTGTCTTTTTGTTTTGTTTATTTTCCTTAAAGGCAGACTGAAAATGGGGAGAAAGAAAAGTTTACAGTGCCATATTTTAATTGGGGGGTGGGGGGAAAGGTGATGGTGGTGGTGTATGTTTATATATACACTTGATCATTTTATTTTTTACTTATGGCATAATTTCAGTGGTTGCCATGAAAAAAATCCACACTTTATTATTACCAACTGTACCTGCTTTATCTGATATACTATGTTGTTTTCTGTATGAAAAAAATCTGTGCTAATGCAATAGAGAGGTAAATCTTTAGAAAATACTGACTTTTGAGTAGTGAGCACAGTAAGTAATAATTTCAGCAGATTTTCAATAATACATCTAGCACTAAGGGTTCTAAAGGTATCTGAATCCATGATCTGCCTCTTCAGATTTCTTAGGATTTAATAAAGCAACTAAGTTTGTATTTAAGTACCAAATTACATGCTCTGAGGTCTTGGATTTTGTGGTTTTTTTTAGTTTTTCCTCCCATCGGGCTTTTAACTGTTGTTGAGAAAATCAGTTGGACATAAAGGTATTTTAGGGTTTGAGTGTGTGGACCTCTGTATTGTATATCAGATATCATTGTATCTTCTTTTAAGCTGCCCATAATTTTATCTTGGGTAGAGGAACCAAATCTGAATTGAAAATGCAGTGATTTTATCAATTAGAGTATTAGAAGAGGAGGGAAGAAATTACTGCCAATGGTAATGCAATAGCTTGTTAGGAACGTTTGTACCATTTGACTCTTGCCAATGCCATATTGAACCATATAGTCAAAACTTTTCTCAATTTTAAATAGAAAATTATTTTAAAATGTAAATTTAAGAGAGTAGTGGAATGTACAATTGATAAAAACCTAATTATTTGAAAAACAACAGATGAATGCTTCCTATGCTGCAAAATTAGTTCAGTGGAAAACATACTGCCTAAATACTTCCTGATACCTTAGAAGTTGGAGAAGAATATTTGAAGGTACTCAACTCACAAGTTAGTTTAGCATATTTAAATCTTTTGTGCAATCATGTTTGAAAATAAGCCTGCCCTAGCTTTACTGACATGGTATTTCAGCTCAACATAATTTGCATGAGCGAGCTAATTTATTATACGCTCATGTATCGTCGAACATCACTGTTACGGCAGTAAGTCTAGCTGGCCTGTTGGAATCTGCTACTACAAAAGCATGGGTGCCTGGAGAGTGTAGTTGAAATCAATTGTCTTTGCATGAGCTGAGAATCCGGATGCTTTTGGAGCCCGATGGAGGGCTGCTTTTATAGCATCAGGAAGTTCTGTGGGGACTACCTTGCATTCCCAGATACAACTTCTGGTTGTATCTGGGAATGGTGTTAAGAAGCAGATGAGACCTAAGACAGGATAGTGAAGAAATATTTTACTAGATTTATGTGTATGGATGAAGAAAGGAATTAGTTTTGTTTGCAAAGGTAGAGGGATGAATACTTGTGCATTTGCTCACGTAGCAATATATAATGATCCACTTTAATCACAGAATCACAGAATCACTAGGTTGGAAAGGACCTTCAAGATCATCAAGTCCAACCATTAATCCAGTGCCACCATGTTCCCTAAACCATGTCTTGAAGCGCCACATCCACACGTTTTTTGAACACTTCCAGAGATGGCGACTCCACCACCTCCCTGGGCAGCCTGTTCCAATGCCTGACCACCCTCTAAGTGAAGAAATTTTTCCTAATATCCAAGCTAAACCTCCCCTGGCGCAACTTGAGGCCATTTCCTCTTGTCCTATCACTAGTTACTTGGGAGAAGAGGCCAACACCCTCGTCGCCACAACCCCCTTTCAGGTAGTTGTAGAGAGCGATAAGGTCTCCCCTCAGCCTCCTCCAGACTAAACAACCCCAGTTCCCTCAGCCGCTCCTCATAAGATTTGTGCTCCAGACCCCTCACCAGCTTCGTTGCCCTTCTCTGGACATGCTCCAGCACCTCAGCATCCTTCTTGTAGTGAGGGGCCCAAAACTAAACACAGGATTCAAGGTGCGACCTCACCAGTGCCGAGTACAGGGGCACGATCACTTCCCTACTCCTGCTGGCCACACTATTTCTGATACAGGCCAGGACGCTGTTGGCCTTCCTGGCCACCTGGGCACACTGCCGGCTCATGTTCAGCCGGCTGTCAGCCAGCACCCCCAGGTCCTTTTCCACCGGGCCGCTCTCCAGCCACTCCTCCCCAAGCCTGTAGCATTGCATGGGGTTGTTGTGGCCGAAGTGCAGGACCCTGCACTTGGCCTTATTAAACCTCATACAGTTGACCTCTGCCCATCGATCCAGCCTGTCCAGATCCCTCTGCAGAGCCCTCCTACCCTCCAGCAGATCAACACTCCCACCCAGCTTGGTGTCATCTGCAAACTTACTGAGGGAGCACTCGATTCCCTCATCTAGATCATCTATAAATATATTGAACAAATATTAAGAACCAGCTAAGCTCTGAACTGAATGTCAGCTAGAGGACAGTTTTATGGAACACTTGTTCTGTTGCCAGTCCTTCGCTACTTTACGCCCTCTGTGTTCACTACTGTGGTTTCTTCTAATCCTGTATCTTTCACAGCCTTTTCCAGTGGCTTCATTGTGTTCCAGGTGGGGGTTGTTTTCTTTCAGAACCCCATTAAGTTAATGTTACTTGAGATTTTTTCATCCAGCAATGTCTAGCAGAGAGGCGGGAAAGTATAGCAGTATCTGTACGTGAAATCTGAGTTTATAGCAAAAACATGCATAGAACTAGCAAACCAATACAAATCACTTTCATGTTTTTGCTAATTGCAGCCTGTAAACACGTTTCTTTGTTCACTGCAACTGAAACACTTGCTTAAACCGTTATCAAATTGGTGATGCCACCCAGTGCAAGGAAGCAACGGTGGTATTTACTGCTGGTGACTGGCGATCCAGAAAGGCCAACTAGAATAGTAGTTAGTTACGTTTTGAGTGGGCTTCTTTTCAATGGCTCCAAAACTCTGCTTGTAGTATTACGGTGAAAGAATGTCCATGTCCTAGACCTATTTTTCCTGTATTTCTAATAGCTGAGTCTAATTATCACCATCTTCCATTTCAGGTGATATACTGTACATTTGGAAAAATGATACTTGTCCAAATTTAAAAGAATCTCGCTTAATATCACTGCTCAGGCAGCTTAGATTTAAAACTGGCTGTTAATTTTTCAATGAAAAGTTGAAGTCATTTAAAAGAAATGCTGGGAGGTAGAGTGTGTTTGTAACTTTATGCTGAACTTAGTGTTTAGTTTTGTATGCAGAAACGGTATTTTAAAAAGCCATTAATATCCTTTTTAAATTTTAAAAAATTGAACTTTCCTTTCTCTTTAAAAGTTGATGAAATATAGGGAAGAGACAAAACAGTTAAGTCATTTAACATTTTGAACATAATATGCCCAATTCACTATTAGTTGTACCTTTTTCCTAATTTATTTTGTATGTACAAAGCAAATACCTGTTTTGGAGATGACTATGTTTTACTCAAGCTTACATCTAAGAATGACACCTCAGAGTAAAAGGAAGGCATTCCTGGTAGGTGGTACTAGTTATTAATGCTGTTGTAATTGCCAAAATACAACTGTCTCAAAGCTCAAATTCTGGTCAGATTCAACCAGTCATTTTGGCCATATAGCAGCTAAAGGGAAAAATGTCAGAACCAGAATAATTGTAAAGCAGTTTAGGAACACCTTGCAGGAAGACAGAGCAGAGAGTAGCTATATCTGCATAAATAAAGGAATTGTATTTGCTAATAAAGCTCAGTTAACTTTCCCACGTATTTGTGCATGTAGGTAATACAATGGTATTTTATCCTCCTAGCACTCCTGTGCACAAGTTGGGATACTACAATGTAACTCTCACGTATTGCAGAGTTAACACCTGCAAGTACACCTGCGTAGTATCAAGAGCACCATAAAGTCAGATGGCTGATTGTTTAAGCAATTAAAGATGTAATTAGTTTCATAATTGATTTTTTTCTAGTGCAGTTTGAATACTGCAAGACAGAATAAACCAAACCATCTTTAATTTGACTTGATCTCTGTTCCAGCCCACTGCTTACCATATTCAGCAGCTGCCTAAAAAAGATAATAGTACCTCTTCCTACTTTCAGACAGTTAGAAACTCCCCCAGAAGAAAACCTAATCATCTTAATATGGAGGTGTGGAAAATACTTTCTTGTTACATAAATGTGTAGTATCATATTATATAGTATCGTTCTGCAGAACACTAAAAGACATAAGTAATTCATCACAGTTTGGGTTTGGCCAATTTTCAGAAGCAATTTGCTTGTACTTCTCAGAGTGTTTTTCAGACTTGCGCTGTTTTCCTTCCGTTCAGAGACAGAAGAATTCTCTACCCAGCGGGGACTGAGATGAGGGGTGCAGGGAGAAGTTGTTGTGCTGGTTTAGTTGATTGGCAAAGGACAACATGAGTGGTGAAGGAAGCTTATGAGACAACAGGGTAAACAGTATGTGTACATCAAAACCATCTAAACATACTGGGGGGGTGATTTCAGTGACAGTGCACTCCAGAGCATAGTGGTGTACCATGGAGTGGCTGGGATGTCTCTAATGCTCGTCAGTAAAGGGATCACAGCCCTTAGCACAGGAGAAAAGAATTACAGAGTAGTTGATCTGGGAAGGGACCAGTGAATATTGTTGAAGGACAAGCTGCCAGCTCAAAGCAGAGTCAGCTAGAGCAGGTTGCCCAGGACATTGTCCATTGGGGTTTTGACCTTCTGCAACCACACATCAAAAACTTGTCTGGGCAACATCTGTTAGTGCTTGACCACCCTCACCGTAAAATAGATTTACTTATGCTTCAGGGGAATTTCCTGTATTTCAGTTTGTGCCTGTTGTCCCTCCATTCACTGAATACCACTGGAGAAGAAACAGGTTCCATTTTTTTCCAGACTCCCATCAAATATTTGAGCGGAAGAATCACCTCTGTTGACCTGCTGACAACACTCTCCCTAATGTAGCCCGAGGTGCTGCTGGCAACCTTTCCTGGCAGGGCACATTGCTGGCTCATGCTGCACTTGACCACCAGGATCTGCAGGTCCTTTTCTGCCTAGCTGCGTTCTAGCAAGTCGTCCTCTGGTGCATAGGCTTATTCCTCCCCCATGCAGGACACTGCCTTTCCCTTTGCTGAATGTCTGAGATTCTGGAAGTCCATTCCTCCAGGTGATTGAGGTCCTTCTGAATGAAAGCACATCCATCTGATCTGTCAGCCACTCCTCCCAATTTTGGATGATCTTCAAACTTGCCAGTCATCTCATTGTAGAAGGCTATCAGGTTGCTCAGACATGATTACCCCTTTGTAAATCTATTCATACCACTCCCAATGACCTTCTTGTCCTTCATATTTTTGGAAATTATTCCAAGATTATTGGCTCCATCACCTTCACAGGGACTAATGTATGATCCCAGATCCTCCTCCTTGAAGGTGATAGGAGTGATACTTGCTCATGTCCTCATGAACCATTTCCTATCACCATTAACTTTCTAAAATTTTTATGGCCTCACAGTGACATCTGTGAGCTCCCTCATCACTCAGGGTTCCCAGCTCATCAGAGCTTGCCCTCACGGGTGAATTTGCATCTTCCTCTAACTAGTGCTCTCTGAATCTATTTGTTCCCTCTGTCATGCTTCTCAGTATCACAAGCTACACTT
>NW_028114118.1:0-15277 GCF_964289735.1 Phaethon aethereus | reverse complement strand
GGGTCCTCCGTGGGGTGGCCGTGGGGCCCCAGGAGGCTGTGGCTCTCTGCGAGGTGCGTGCGAGGAGGAGCGGGTGTTCCGTGGGGCCGCTGTGGGGCAGGCGGCGCCCTGGCGTGCGATGTAGGGTGTGGGGATGGGGGGGGGGTTGCTTGGGGGTCTCCAGGTGACGCTGGGACGGAGGGGGTGGAGGCACTTGGGCCCTCCGTGGGGCGGGACGTGGGGCCCGAGTGACATGGGGATGCCGGGGTCCTCCTTGGGGGGGGGGGGGGTGGTGTGTGTGTCCCAGGACATCTGGGGCCTCCGTGGGGCGGGACGTGGGGCACGGGGACCCACTTGCCCCTCCCTGCCTCGCTCCGTGGGGCACGGAGGTCCCCTCACCCCTTGTGGGGCACGGGGGTCCCCTCACCGCTCGTGGGGCACGGGGGTCCCCTCGCCCCTCCCCGCCTCGCTCCGTGGGGCACGGAGGTCCCCTCACCCCTTGTGGGGCACGGGGGTCCCCTCACCGCTCGTGGGGCACGGGGGTCCCCTCGCCCCTCCCCGCCTCGCTCCGTGGGGCACGGGGGTCCCCTCGCCCCTCCCTGCCTCGCTCCGTGGGGCACGGAGGTCCCCTCGTGGGGCACGGGGGTCCCCTCGCCCCTCCCCGCCTCGCTCCGTGGGGCAGGGAGGTCCCCTCACCCCTCGTGGGGCACGGGGGTCCCCTCGCCCCTCCCCGCCTCACTCCGTGGGGCACGGAGGTCCCCTCGTGGGCACGGGGGTCCCCTCGCCCCTCCCCGCCTCGCTCCGTGGGGCACGGAGGTCCCCTCGTGGGGCACGGGGGTCCCCTCACCCCTCCCCGCCTCGCTCCGTGGGGCAGGGAGGTCCCCTCACCCCTCGTGGGGCACGGGGGTCCCCTCGCCCCTCCCTGCCTCGCTCCGTGGGGCACGGAGGTCCCCTCGTGGGGCACGGGGGTCCCCTCGCCCCTCCCCTCCTCGCTCCGTGGGGCACGGGGGTCCCCTCGCCCCTCCCCGCCTCGCTCCGTGGGGCACGGCGCCGCCTCGCTCCGGACCGCAGAGCCCGTTCCCCGCCCAACCCGAGACCCTCGCCCCCCCCCCCCCCCCCCCATCCCGGCGGGGCGCGGGCGCGGCGGGGGTCCCGCCGCCGCTGACGGCCGCCGCGCCCCCAGGGAAGCATTATGGGGTGTACAGCTGCGAGGGCTGCAAGGGCTTCTTCAAACGCACCATCCGCAAGGACCTGACCTACACGTGCCGCGACAACAAGGACTGCGTCGTCGACAAGCGCCAGCGCAACCGCTGCCAGTACTGCCGCTACCAGAAGTGCCTGGCCACCGGCATGAAGCGCGAAGGTAACCGGCGGCGCCGCCGGGCGGGCTAAGAACCTTCTAGATCCCCCTCCCTCACCGCCGCCCCTCCCCAGCCGTGCAGGAGGAGCGGCAGCGCGGCAAGGAGAAGGACGGCGACGGCGACGCGGGGGCCAACGCCAACGAGGAGATGCCGGTGGAGAAGATCCTGGAAGCCGAATTAGCGGTGGAGCAGAAATCGGACCAAACGGTGGACGGCGCCGGCACGGGGGGCAGCTCGGTGAGTTGTTTTGGGGAAGGGGGAAGGGGAAAAGAGGGGAGGGGTCCCCGAGGGGGGGCCGCGCTCCGCCTCGCTGACCCCTGTACGTGTCGTCCCCCCTCCCACGCCCTCCCGCCCTGCTCGCCAGCCCAATGACCCGGTGACCAACATCTGCCAGGCCGCCGACAAGCAGCTCTTCACGCTGGTGGAGTGGGCCAAGAGGATCCCCCATTTCTCCGAGCTGCCCCTGGACGACCAAGTCATCCTGCTGCGGGCGGGTGAGGATGGGGGCTGCCCCACGGCGAGGCGGGGGGGGGGGGGAGCGTCTTGGGATCTTCTGCGTGGCGGCGGGGATGGCCGGGGGCTCCCGAGGGGGCGTCTTGCCCCACGGAGGGAGGGGGTTTGGGGGGATGCCGCGTAGAGGGGGGTTTTGGGGGGGCCTCGGGGGCGATGTGTTGTGCGAAGGGGGTGGCTGCCCCACAGAGGGGGCGTCTGGGGGTCCTCAGGAGGGGGTCTGCCCCATGGAGGACGTGTGTGGCGGTGTATAGGGGGGGTCTGCCCCATGGAAGGGGTGTCTGGGGGGCTGCAGGAGGGGGTCTGCTCCACGGAGGGGGTATCCGGGGGTCTGCCCCATGGAAGGGGTGTCTAGGGGGATGCAGAAGGGGGTCTGCCCCATGGAGGGGGTTTTTGGGGGGCCTCGGGGGCGATGTGTTGTGCAAAGGGGGTGGCTGCCCCACAGAGGGCATGTCTGGGGGCCTATAGAAGGGAGTGTGCCCCATATAGGGTGTGTCTGGGGAGCTGCAGCAGGGGGTTTGCCCCATGGAGGGGGTGGGGTGTCTGGGGGTCTATAGGAGAGGGTCTGCCCCATGGAGGAGGTGTGTGGGGGTCTACAGAAGCGGTCTGCCCCATGGAGGGGGTGTCTGGGGGTCTACAGAAAGCGGCCTGCCCATGGAGGGGGTGTCTGGGGGTCTACAGGAGGGGTCTGTCTCACGGAGGGGTGTCTGGGGGTCTGCCCCATGGAGGAGGTGTGTGGCGGTCTATAGGGAGGGATCTGCCCCATGGAAGGGGTGTCTAGGGGTCTACAGAAGGGGGTCTGCCCCATGGAAGGGGTGTCTGGGGGTCTACAGGAGGGGGTCTGCCCCATGGAAGGGTGTCTGGGGGTCCATATGGAGGAGTATGCCCCATGGAGGGGGTGTCTGGGGGGTCTGTAAGGGGCATCTGCTCCATGGAGGGTGTGTCTGGGGGTCTGCCCCATGGAGCAGGTGTCTGGGGGTCTAGCAGGAGGGGGTCTGCCCCATGGGAAGGGGTGTCTGGGGGTCTACCAGGAGGGGCTCTGCCCATGGAGGGGGTGTCTGGGGGGCTGCAGAAGGCGGTTTGCCCCATGGAGGGGATGCCTAAGGGTCTATAGGAGGGGGTCTGCCCCATGGAGGGGGTTTTTGGGGGGGCCTCGCGGGCGATGTGTTCTGCAAAGGAGGTGTGTGCCCCACAGAGGGGGTGTCTGGGGGTCCACAGGAGGGGGTCTGCCCCACAGAGGGGTGTCTGGGGGGCTGCAGGAGGGGGCCTGCCCCATGGAGGAGGTACCTGGGGGTCCACAGGAGGAGATCTGCCCACAGGGGAACATCTGCCCCACGGAGGGGGTGTGTGGGTGCCCACAAGAAGGGATCTGCCCCCCAACAGGGCCGTCTGGGAGTCCAGGAGGGGATTTTCCCCATGGAGGGCAGGGACTGGGGGGGGGGGGGGCACCTGCCCCACATTGGTTGGGGGGGGGGACACCCGCCCCCACGGGAAGGACTCGGGGTGAAATCGGGGGGGCTGAGGCGGGAGCCGTGGAGCCACGGGGGGCGTTCGGGGCGGGGACGAGGGGCAGGTGTGGGGCTGAGGGCTTCCCCCCCTCCCCCCGGATTGTGTGGGGCGTGGGGGTCTGAGGCCGCGTCCGCGCCCCACGGCAGGCTGGAACGAGCTGCTCATCGCCTCCTTCTCCCACCGCTCCATCTCCGTCAAGGACGGGACCTGCTGGCCACCGGCCTCCACGTCCACCGCAACAGCGCCCACAGCGCCGGCGTGGGGGCCATCTTCGACAGGTCGGGGGGGGGGAAGTTTTCGGGGGGGGGGGGGGGGTCCCTCCTCACCCCGCAATCCCCCTGACGCCCCCCGCTTCTCCCCCTCCCCGCCGCAGGGTGCTGACCGAGCTGGTCTCCAAGATGCGGGACATGCGGATGGATAAGACGGAGCTGGGTTGTCTCCGCGCCATCATCCTCTTCAACCCGGGTAGGGCGCGGGGGGGGGGGGGGGGTGTGGGCGCGGGGGGGGGCGGGGGGCGTGCCGCGGACCCCCCCTCACCCCCTTTTCGCCCACCCAGACGCCAAGGGCCTCTCCAACCCCGGCGAGGTGGAGCTGCTGCGGGAGAAGGTTTACGCTTCCCTCGAGTCCTACTGCAAGCAGAAGTATCCGGAACAACAGGGCAGGTAGGGAGGGGGCTTTGGGGGGGGGGGGGGGGGCTCCTGGCTGGCCCCCCACCCCTAACGACCCCCCCCAGGTTTGCCAAGCTGCTCCTCCGCCTCCCGGCCCTGCGCTCCATCGGCCTCAAGTGCCTGGAGCACCTCTTCTTCTTCAAGCTGATCGGGGACACCCCCATCGACACCTTCCTCATGGAGATGCTCGAAGCCCCCCACCAGCTCTCCTGAGCCCCCCGCCCCCCCAAAACGGGGGTGGGGGGGGCGTCCGACCCCCCCACACCCCCCCCACACACACCCCACACCCCCCCTCCCCTGCGAGGGATGTGGGGCGAGGGGGGCGGGTGGCCGGCGTGCCGGGGAGGGGGGAGCGGGGCCCCCCCCCCCCGCCGTCCGCCATACCGGCGTCTCCCTGGGGTGGGGTGGGGTGGGGGGTCCCTGTTTCCCCCCCCCCTCACCACTCAGGCACCCGATAGCACTTTTGAATCGTCTCCCACCCCCCAACTATGCAGCAGGTACCCGGGGCGGGGGGGAGGGGTCCCTGTCCCCCCCCCGGGGCTGCTGAGGGGAGGGGGAGGGGCTTTGTTTTTATTGTAGGTCCTACAGCCCCCCCCCCCCCCAGCCCCCCCCCCCATGGTTTTATTCGGCTTCGGCGTTTGCCCCCCCCCCCCCCCCCGCCGCGCCCCCAACCCGACCCTGGTCGCTTTGGATTTTCAGTGATTAAAGTTGCTGCTTCTCAGTCGCTGAGGGGCTGCGGGGGCTTGTTTGGGGACCCCCCCCCACCCCGCGGGACCCCCCCCCCCCCATTCCCCAGAACCCCCGGGGTCCCCTCTGCGCCCCACGGCCGCCGCCGCCCCCCACCGCAGCTATTTTTGGGTCAAAGCTCCGGCTCCTGAAATAGCGGCTGCGGCCGGGGCGGGGGGGGGGGGGGCACCCTTGGGGGGTGGGTGCGGCTCGGGGGGGGGGGTCCCCGCCCCGGCCCCCCCCCCCCCCCCCCCCCCCTGGCGCACAGGGCCGCTCTGTGCCGGCGCTGAAGGGCCGAGTGTCTGCGCCTGGGCCGGGGCCAGCGCCCGACCGCAGCGGGGGGGCGGCGGCGCTGCCACGTCCTGCCGGGACCCCCCTGCCCGGCCCTGCCTGCCCGTGTCCTGCCTGCCCCTGCCCGTGTCCTGCCTGCCCCTGCCCGTGTCCTGCCTGCCCCTGCCTGCCCCTGCCCGCGTCCTGCCTGCCCCTGCCCGTGTCCTGCCTGCCCCTGCCTGCCCCTGCCCGCGTCCTGCCTGCCCCTGCCCGTGTCCTGCCTGCCCCTGCCTGCCCCTGCCCGTGCCCTGCCTGCCCCTGCCTGCCCCTGCCCGTGTCCTGCCTGCCCCTGCCTGCCCCTGCCCGCGTCCTGCCCACGTCCTGCCCACGTCCTGCCTGCCCCTGCCCGCGTCCTGCCTGCCCGCGTCCTGCCTGCCCGCGTCCTGCCTGCCCCTGCCCGCGTCCTGCCTGCCCCTGCCTGCCCCTGCCTGTGTCCTGCCCGCGTCCTGCCTGCCCCTGCCCGCGTCCTGCCTGCCCCTGCCTGCCCCTGCCTGTGTCCTGCCCGCGTCCTGCCTGCCCCTGCCCGCGTCCCTGCCTGCCCCTGCCTGCCCCTGCCCGCGTCCTGCCTGCCCCTGCCCGCGTCCTGCCTGCCCCTGCCCTGCCCCTGCCCGCGTCCTGCCTGCCCCTGCCTGTGTCCTGCCTGCCCCTGCCCCGCCCGCGTCCTGCCTGCCCCTGCCCGTGTCCTGCCCGTGTCCTGCCTGCCCGTGTCCTGCCTGCCCCTGCCTGTGTCCTGCCTGCGTCCTGCCTGCCCGTGTCCTGCCTGCCCCTGCCCGTGTCCTGCCTGCCCCTGCCCGTGTCCTGCCTGCGTCCTGCCTGCCCGTGTCCTGCCTGCCCCTGCCTGCCCGGGTGCGGGGTCGTCCCTGGGGGGGGGAGGGGGATGTGGGGTGGGGACAGAGGCACAGGGAGGGGATGAGGACACGGGGGGGGCGGGGATGGGCACGGGGACACCCGGCACAGGGACACCCGGGATGGGGACACGGAGGGGACGGGGACACAGGGGACACCGGGGGGGTGGGACACACGAGAGGTGACAGGGACACGGGTGGGACAGGGACACGGAGAGGTGACAGGGATACACGTGGGGATGGGGACACCCAGGATGGGGACACAGGAGAGGTGGGACACAACGGGGAGGGTGACAGGGCCACGGGTGGGGACGGGGACACCTGGGATGGGGACACGGGGGGGTGGGACACACGGGGGGGTGACAGGGACATGGATGGGGACAGGGACACCCAGGATGGGGATACGGGGAGGTGACGGGGACACACGTGGGGACAGGGACACGGGGAAGTGACAGGGATACCTTGGGGATGGGGACACCGGGACAGGGACACAGGGAGGGGACAGGGACACCTGGGATGGGGACACCCAGGGTGGGACACACGGGGAGGTGACAGGGACACGGGTGGGGACAGGGACACCCGGGATGGGGACACGGGGGGGGTGGGACACATGATGAGGTGACAGGGACACGGGTGGGGGACGGGGACAACTGGGATGGGGACACCCGGGGTGGGACACACGGGGAGGTGATAGGGACACGGGTGGGGACAGAGACACCTGGGATGGGGACATGGGGGGGGTGGGACACATGATGAGGTGACAGGGACACGGGTGGGGGACGGGGACAACTGGGATGGGGACACCCGGGGTGGGACACACGGGGAGGTGATAGGGACACGGGTGGGGACAGAGACACCTGGGATGGGGACACCCAGGGTGGGACACACGGGGAGGTGATAGGGACACGGGTGGGGACAGAGACACCTGGGATGGGGACATGGGGGGGGTGGGACACATGGTGAGGTGACAGGGACACGGGTGGGGACAGAGACACCTGGGATGGGGACACCCAGGGTGGGACACACGGGGAGGTGACAGGGACACGGGTGGGGACAGGGACACCCGGGATGGGGACACGGGGGGGGTGGGACACATGATGAGGTGACAGGGACACGGGTGGGGGACGGGGACAACTGGGATGGGGACACCCGGGGTGGGACACACGGGGAGGTGACAGGGACACGGGTGGGGACAGGGACACCCGGGATGGGGACACGGGGGGGGGGTGGGACACACGGGGAGGTGACAGGGACACCCGGGATGGGGACACCCGGGGTGGGACACACGGGGAGGTGACAGGGACACGGGTGGGGACAGGGACACCCGGGATGGGGACACGGGGAGGTGACCGGGACGCGGGGGGGGATGGGTGCAGGGACACGCGTGGGGGGGGTGCTGCTGCTCCGGGCCGGGGCCCGAGCGGGGTTTGGGGGCGGGGAAGGCCCCGGGGGCGGGGGGGGGGGGGCGGCCCCGGGGGCCGGGCCGGGGGCGGCGGGGCTGGGCCCGGGCGAGCGGCGGCGCCGGCGGCACTCGGGGCCCGACCGTGCCCGGGAGCAGCCGGAGCCGCCGACCCCGACCCCGGCCCGGAGCCCCCGCCCCGGCCCCGCCATGGCCCCGCGCGGCCCCGCGCTGCCCCTCGCCCTGCTGGGGCTCGGCATCGCCCTGGCCCGGCCCGCGGCCGCGGCGGCCCCAGGTGGGACCGGCACTGGGAGCACTGGGAGCACTGGGGGCACTGGGGAGGGGCGGCTCCGAGCGCCCGGGATGCTGCTGGGGCTGGGACTGGGAGCACTGGGGGAACTGGGAAGGAGTCGCTCGGAGCGCTGCCGGCACCTGATACTGGGAGCACTGGGGGAACTGGGAAGGAGTCGCTCGGAGCGCTGCCGGCACCTGATACTGGGAGCACTGGGGGAACTGGGAAGGAGTCGCTCGGAGCGCTGCCGGCACCTGGTACTGGGAGCACTGGGGGAACTGGGAGCACTGGAGGCACTGGGGAGGAGCCTTTCGGAGCGCCCGGGATGCTGTCGGCACCTGGTACTGGGAGCACTGGAGGGACTGGGAGCACTGGGAGCACTGGGGAGGAGCGGCTCAGAGTGCCTGGGATGCTGCCGGCACCTGGTACTGGGAGCACTGAGGGGACTGGGAGCACTGGGAGCACTGGGGAGGAGCGGCTCAGAGTGCCTGGGATGCTGCCGGCACCTGGTACTGGGAGCACTGGGAGCACTGGGGAGGAGCGGCTCAGAGCGCCTGGGATGCTGCAGGGAGCTGGTACTGGGAGCACTTGGGGGGACTGGGAGCACTGGGGACACGTGCCCGGAGGTGCTGCCAGGTGCTAACTGGGAGCTGGTACTGGGGGGACTGGGGAGACGTGGCACAGAGCACCCCGGGACGCTGTTGGATGCTGACTGGGAGCTGGTACTGGGGGCACTGGGGAGATGTAGCTTGGCACGCTGGGGGATGCGGCCAGGAGCTGGTACTGGGAGCACTGGGGGAACTGGGGAGAAACGGCTCAGAGCGCTCGGGGATGCTGCTGGGACTGGGAGCACTGGGAGCGACTGGGGAGATGCAGCGCAGAGTGCCAGGGGATGCTGCTCTAGGGGGGCTCTAGCTGGGAGGCACCGCAGAGCCAATACTGGGAGCACTGGTGGTAACTGGGAGGCACCGCGGGGATGATACCTGGGAGCCGTAACTGGGAGAACGGGAAGGTCCTGGGAGATGGGAACTGGGAACTGTGTGGAGGCTTTAACTGGGAGGTGCTGGGAGGGACTGTAGGACCGTAACTGGGAGATACAGGGAAGTGGTAACTGGGGCAACTGGGAGGTGGAAACTAGGTGGGTAGTGTAACTGGGATTTGCTGGGAATTGGTGACTGGGAGCAGTGGGGAGGCTGGAACTGGGAACTGTGCGGAGGCTGGAACTGGGAGATACTGGGAGACACTGTGGGGCTGGAACTGGGAGATACTGGGAGATACCCTGGCACTGTAACTGGGGGCTACTGGGAGATCTGACAGAACTGGAACCGGGACTGCAGGGATGCAGCACTGGCAGCTGCTGGGGCACCGTTACTGGGTGTACTGGGCTGTACTGGGACGGCCCCGGCACACCCCAGCCGCCACGGTCCCACCCGGGCTATTTTTAGCCCCGTGGCCACCGCGGGCGGCTCCGGGGCTATTTATAGCCCGGGGAGGGGGGACACCGCGGCGGTGCCAGCCGCCCCCGGGGGGCCTCGGGGTCCCGGGGGGGGGGTCCCCTCGCTCCCCCCCCCCCCCGGACACCCCCCCCCGGGGGTGACAGGGACCCCCCGGGGCGACAGCGACCCCGTCCCTGCGCCCCCGCAGCCTCCCCCAGCCCCGCCACAGTGGGGCCGCCCCGTGCCCCCCCCCCCGCCGCCCCGTGCCCCCCCCCCCCGCCCCCCGTGCCCCCCCCGGCGGCTTTGCCAGCCGGTGCCGCGGGCCCGGCCGGGCTCCGGCTCTTTTTCCACTCGCTCCCGGCCTGGCAGCAGCCGCTGGAAATTCCTTGGGTCGGGATCAGTCGGAGGCGGCTGCCGCCCCCCCAAACACCTTCCCCTGCCCCCCGCTTCCCCCCCGCCCCCCGGCACCCTGCGCCCCGCGGCCGAGACCCCCGACACCGCCTGCCCCCCAATTCCTGGGGGTCCGGGAGGGACCCCGGAGTCTGGGGGTGGGGGCGAGGTCTTGGGGGAGCACCCAGGAGTCTGGGGAGGGGGCGGGGGGGTCTTGGGGGAGCACCCAGGAGTCTGGGGAGCATTTGGGGGTGCTCGGGGGGGCACCCAAGGGTCTCCAGGGAGGATCCGGGACCTTGGGGAGGGAGTGGGGGGCTGTGAGCAGGGTTGGAGAGTCGGAGGGGGACTCAGAAGTTTGGGGAGCACCCAGGGGTCTCTGGGGAGCACCCGGGGGTCTCCAGAGGGGATCCAGAAGTTTGGGGAGCACCCGGGGGTCTCCAGGGAGGACCCAGAAGTTTGGGAAGCACCCAGGGGTCTCTGGGGAGCACCTGGGGGTCTCCAGGGGGACCCAGAAGTTTGGGGAGCAGCCAGGGGTCCAGGGAGCACCCGGGAGTCTCCGGGGGGGACCCAGGAGCACAGGAGCACCCAAGGGTCTCCAGGGGGACCCAGAAGTTTGGGGAGCACCCAGGGGTCTCTGGGGAGCACCCAGGGGTCCAGGGAGGAGCTGGGGGTCTCCGGGGGGGACCCAGGAGCGCAGGAGCACCCAAGGGTCTCTGGGGAGGACCCAGAAATTTGGGGAGGCCACGAGGGGTCTCTGGGGATGATCCAGGAGTTCAGGGAGCACTCGGGGGTCTCAGGGGAGCACCCAGGACTCTGACACCCCCCCCCCCCCCCCCCCGGAACCAACAGCACCCAACGCCGGGCCGCCGGGCCCCCATCCTCGGGGCGAAGGGGCAGCCCCCCAACCCGCGTCCCCTCCCCGGGGACGACGGCCCCGATGGCGCCGTACGGGGGCCGTGGGGCGGGGGTGGGGGGTGGGGGGCCCCGCTCGGCCCCTCGCCCCGGCCCCCCGGGAGTTGAGCTATGCGCCCGTAATGGCTTTTCCTCTCGCCCGGCGTCGCCGGCAGAAGAAAGGTGCCTCTGTGCCGCGCGGGCTGGGCGGGGGCCAGCGCGGCGGGCGGCGAGGAAGAGGAGGGAACGCGGCGTCGGCGGCTCCCGCGTTCCCGCCCCGAGCGGCCTTCGAAGGCCGAGGGGCTCCGGGCGGGATTTGGGGGCGTAAGTCGGGGCCTTAAGACCCCTCCACCCCCATCCCGGGTCACGGTGGCCCATCCGTGCCGGCCGGGTGCCGAGGGCGGCGGGGGGCCGAGCCCCGTGCCGCGGCGCTGGGGCTGATGAGAAACGCAGGCCGGGGCTGGCTGGGGGAGGCGGAGGGGGTTGGGAGGCGGACGGACGGACGGACGGACGCACGTGGCGTGGTCCCCATGGCCACGCACCCCATTGGGAAATGGGGGGGGGGGGGGGGGTTGAGGTTGGGGGGCGAAGCGCCGGGGCTCGCTGGGGTCGTTCTGGCCGCCTTCGCCGGGTCGCACCGGCGTGGCGACGCCGCGTCCGTCCGTCCGTCTTCCCCCCCCCCCGGCCCCGGTGCTTTGGCTGCCGCCGCTGATGGGTTCTGCAGGCGCTGGGGCTGCGATGGGGGAGCTGGGCCGGCTGGGGGACGGTTTCGGGGGTCCGGCGGTGGCGGGGGGGGACGCGGCCACCGGCCCGGTGCCGCCGGCGGCCGAACAAAGCCGCCCTTCACGGGCGTCCCGGGAGGGAGATCGGAATTCGGATAGCGGTGGGGAGGGCGCGGCTGCGGTGCCCCACGGTGCCCCACGGCTCCCGCAGTGCCCGGGGCACCCCACGGCACCCCGGGGTGCAATGCCTGGGGTATCCCGTGGCACCCTATGGCACCCCAGGGCACCCAGCAATGCCTGGGGCACCCCGTGGCACCCCACGGCACTCCATGGCACCCCGTGGCACCTTGCAGTCCCTGGGGCACCCCACGGCACCCCATAGCACCCTGTTGCACCCAGCAATGCCTGGGGCACCCCACAGCACCCCATGGCACCCCGTGGAACCTTGCAGTCCCTGGGGCACCCCATGGCACCCCACGGCACCCCAGGGCACCTCAGGGCACCCTGCAGTCCCTGGGGCACCCCATGGTACCCCACAGCACCCCATGGCAGCCGAGGGCACCCTGCAGTCCCTGGGGCACCCCATGGCAGCCGAGGACACCCTGCAGTCCCTGGGGCGCCCCATGGCACCCCACAGCACCCCATGGCAGCCGAGGGCACCCTGCAGTCCCTGGGGCGCCCCATGGCACCCCAGGGCACCCTGTGGCACCCTGCAGTCCCTGGGGCACCCCATGGCACCCCAGGGCACCCTGCAGTCCCTGGGGCACCCCATGGTACCCCACGGCACCCCATGGCACCCGAGGGCACCCTGCAGTCCCTGGGGCACCCCATGGTACCCCACGGCACCCCATGGCACCCCAGGGCACCCTGCAGTCCCTGGGGCACCCCATGGCACCCCATGGCACCCGAGGACACCCTGCAGTCCCTGGGGCACCCCATGGCACCCCACAGCACCCCAGGGCACCCTGTGGCACCCTGCAGTCCCTGGGGCACCCCATGGTACCCCATGGCACCACATGGCACCCCAGGGCACCCTGCAGTCCCTGGGGCACCCCATGGCACCACATGGCACCCCATGGCACCCCAGGGCACCCTGCAGTCCCTGGGGCACCCCATGGTACCCCACAGCACCCCATGGCACCCCAGGGCACCCTGCAGTCCCTGGGGCACCCCATGGTACCCCACAGCACCCCATGGCACCCCAGGGCACCCTGCAGTCCCTGGGGCAGCCCACGATGCCCCATAGCATCTCATGGTACCCCATGGCACCCTTAGTGCCTGGGGCACCCCAGGGCACCCCATGGCACCCCGCAGTGCCCCACGGCACCCTGCAGTGCCCAGGGCAGCCCATAGCACCCTATGGCACCTTGCAGCGCCCCACGGCACCCAACAGCGCCCATGGCGCCGCCGGGGGCGCGGCGGGCAGCGACGGGTCCGAGGGGACCCCCGCACCCAACCGCGTCCCCCCCCCGCCCCCAGGAGACCCCGTGGACGTGCTGAAGATCCTCCAGCTCCACTCCCTGCCCGAAGGCGTCAAGAAGGTGCCGGGATTCTGCTCCCAGCGCGGCGCCGGCTCCGACGTCGCCTACCGGATAACGCGGCGGGCGCAGCTCAGCGCGCCCACCCGGCAGCTCTTCGCCGGTAAGCGAGCGGAACCCGCGGCGGGGTTGGGGACCCCGGGAACCGACCCCCCGCCACGCTCAGCCGCCTCTCGCCCCCCGCCCAGGTAAATTCCCGGAGGATTTCTCCATCATGGCCTTGGTGAAGGCCAGGCCCGGCGTCCAGGCGTTCCTCCTCTCCGTCTACAGCCGCGACGGCGTCCAGCAGCTGGGCGTGGAGCTCGGCCGCTCGCCCGTCTTCCTCTACGAGGACCAACACGGCCGCCCGGCCCCCGAGGATTATCCCCTCTTCCGGGGCGTCGATCTGGCCGACGGCAAGTGGGTACCGGCCGGTCGGCGGCCGCCGGCGTCGCCGGGCCCCGACCCACCTCCTCGTGTCCCGCCGCAGGTGGCACCGGGTGGCCCTGAGCGTCAGCCGGCGCGCGGTGACGCTGCTGCTGGACTGTCGGCAGCGGGAGACGCGACCCCTTCCCCGCAGCGCCCGGCCCCTCCTCGACACCCGCGGCGTCACCGTTTTCGGCACCCGCATCCTCGACGAGGAGGTTTTCCAGGTGCGAGGGTGGCGGAGGGTCGGGGTCCCGGGGGGTGGGGGGGTGGGGTGTCACCTCATCTCACCCCCGCGCCCCCCACGTGTCCCCGCAGGGTGACGTCCAGCAGCTGCTCATCGCCCCCGACCCCCAAGCGGCGTTCGACTACTGCGAGCTCTACGGCCCCGGCTGCGCCGCCGCGGCGGCCGGCGGCCCCCAGGCGCAGGAGCCCCCCCGGCAGCGGCAGGAGGTGGGGGGGCGCGGGATGGGGGGGGTGACGGGCCCCCCTTTTCCCTTGGGGGGGTCGTTTCAGGGTGGGTTTACCCCCCGCGGAAGAGTCGGGGGCGGGGGGGGGGGGGGCGGGGCGTGTCCCCGGTGTGTGTCCCCCCCCCCATAACGGCCGCGTTTCGGTGACGTTTGCTTCTTCTCGCCCCCCCCCCCCATCCCACCGCGTCCCCCCCCCAAGTACTCCGAGGAGGCCGTGGAGTACTACGAGTACCCCCACTACTACAGTAATAGCGAGGACGGGCCCCCCCCGGGGGGAGCCCCCGAAAAGGTAACGGCGGGCAGCGCCCCGTCCGTCCGTCTGTCCGTCCGTCTGTCCGTCCGTCCGTCTGTCCGTCCGTCCGTCTGTCCGTCCGTCCGTCCGTCCCGGTTGTCTCGTAGCTCCCCCCCCCCCCCGCAACCAGGAGCATGGAAGGCAATGGGGAAGGAGGGGTGATGGGGGGGTCCCCAGGCCCCCCCCCCCCCCGGCTCGTGCCCCCCCCCCGGGCCCCTCACGCCGGGTGCTTTGTGTTTTGTGTGTGTGTCGTGTCCCCCGCCCCCCGCGTGGGTTTGTGCGTGCGTGTCGCTGCTGCCGCCTCTTCATCGCCGCCGGCCTCTTCCTCGCCGCGTCGGGACCTAGAACCCCCCCGGCCCCGACCCCAAGGGCCCCCCCAGGGCCGGCACCCCGAAAAACCGGCAGATGATGAACACGGCACCCGCCGACGGGACCCCCCCGGGGAAGGGGAAAACCCCCGGGAGCCGCCCCGGGAACGGGGGCCCCCCCGAGAACGGCAAGACGGGGCTGAGCCCCCCGCCCCGGAGCGGGGCCCGGAGCCAAGGCAACAGCTACCAGCAGGTAGAGAACGACCCCCAGCCCGTCCGTCCGTCCGTCCGTCCGTCCGTCCGCCCGCCCGCCCGCCACGGGGCCGCTCGGGCGACGTCCCGGCGGCGGCGATAAAGCGGGGGGAGCGCTGGAAAGACGGGGGGCCCTTTCCAGCCAGGTGACCCCATGCCTTTATTTCTCGCCCCCCCCCCCAAATCACCCCACCCCCCCCCGCGGGGGAGCGGCCCGGGTGCGTTTTTGGGAGCTGCCTACTAACCCCCCCCCCCCGGCTGTGTGTCTCCATCACCCGCCGCTTTGCTTGTCCGTCTGTCCGTCCGTCCGTCTCGCCCGCTCTCCCGTGACCTCTCCCCCTCCCCGCCCCTCCCTCAGGATGGGGGGTTGCCCCCCACGGAGGACCCCCGGGGGGCCACCGCGGATTACGCCCCGCTCCCCCCCCGGGACCCCGACGCCGCCTCCTGGGAGGAGACGGGGCCGGCGCAGGTAACACCCGGGGTGGGGGTCACCCGCCCCCCGGGCCCCCGGCGACCCCTCCCCACCACGAGACGGGGGCGGGGGGGAGTAACTGGGTCGCGAGTGGGCGAGCTGGGGGTGTTGCCCCCCCCCCCGACCCGCCGCGCGCCCGTTAACGCCGTCTCTCCTCGGGGTGCCCGTCACCCCGCCGTCGGGGCGGCAGGAGGAGGAGGAGGATGGGGGTCCCGGCCGGGCGTACGAGTACGTCTATACGGACCACCCCGAGGAGCTGGGCGTAAGTTGGGGGGCGGGTGGGGGGTCCCGAGCATCCGTCCCGTCTCCACGGCTGTCCGTCCGTCCGTCCGTCGCCGTGGGCTCTGCACGGCCCCGTGTGCGTGTCGTGTCCCCCCCCCCCATTTGCCGTGTCCCCGCAGCATGTCCTCACCCTTGCCTAGGCCGTGATGTCACTTGGGCCGCGCGTGACATCATCGCGACGCCCCCCCCCCCCCCCCATC
>NW_028114119.1:0-10315 GCF_964289735.1 Phaethon aethereus | reverse complement strand
TCGGGATCAGCGATTACGCCCTGTAAAATACAGCTGAGGTCTGGCAGAGCTGGTGAAGCTGCTGGTCGCTGGAAACACAACCCCACCAGCCCAGCTCCTGGGTCACGCTTTGTGGCTTTCCCAGGCGGCACTTTGTTTGCTTTTATTTATTTTGCTTAAAAATATTTGTAAAATGCTCTGGGAAGCAGATACCCCCAGGGGGGCAGCGAGTCCTGCTGTGGGGCTCGGCTATGCGGGGTGGCTTTTGCAAAGCCCCCAGGGCAGGGGGACTGGGGAGCTGTGTGCCCTGGGCCAGTGCAGGATGGCCACTGTGCTTGGAGGTGGCGGGCTCGGCCTCCCAAAATGCTGTGGTGGGCTCTGGGGTCAGCCCCCCAAGATGCTGGGGTGCATCCTGGGTTCAGTCCCCCCCAAATGCTGCACTGTGCCCCAGACTCAGCCCTTGAAGGACATTACAGTGCAGTTTGGGCTCAGCCCTCCCCCAAAAAGCCGTGGTCCTCCAGCTTCAGCCCCCTAAAAATGCTACAGTGCACCCCAGGCTCAGGCCCTGAAAGGTGCTGCAGTGCCCCAGCCTGGGACGCCAGAAATGCTATGGTGTACCTCAGATTCACCCCCAAAATGCTGTGATGTGCTTCAGGCTCAGCCCCCTAAAAATGCTGCAGTGCCCCAGGCTCAGACCCCAAAAATGCAGCAGTGAGCCCAGGCTCCCAAAATGAAGGGCCGTAGGAAGACGACACACAAAAGCCGCTCGGTGAAGTGCTTGACGCGGGGCCCATCTCTCAGCACTTCCCTTCCTCAGGGGGTGCAGAGGCTGGGGGAGCTGGGGGGAGCGAGGGGCTTTGGGGGGCTCCCGTCAGCTGCCGCTTCACCAGCCCCTTTCCCAAGTATTGCATGGGGTCTTCCAGCTGGGGAGCAGATCCTACTTCGGGTGACGTGATCTTCGTGGGGATCCCCCACGGGGATCAGCGGGAGCGACTGAGGGGACCCAGCCACTCTGCCCACCCCACTGGTGTCAAGGCCCCCTCCCGCTGCCCCTGGGAGATTCGCGGGTGCTTGTGCTGCGAGGGGAAAGGGAGCAGGTGGGCTTGACGCTTCAGGTTTCCCTTTAAAATGAATGTTGGAGGCAACTGCCAGACACACTCACCGAGCAGCAGAGGCGAGCCACGGAAAACCCTTCTTGAATCGCCCGGGCGGGCTTGCCACAGCCCAGGCCTCTTGCCAGGACGCGCTGCTCAAAATGGAGTCCCGCTTCATGCCCTCCGCGCTGCAAGGGGAGCTTGTCTGGCCGCTTCCCGATCTGCCACAGGATCCTCCGGGTTTCCAAATCCAACGTGTGCTTTTCCCCAGCAGGAGAGGCGACTTAGCACGGCCCGAAATCTGGGCTCCGTTCAAAGGGCAACCTGTGCCGGGCGCTCGCCTGCCTGCGCAGCGGCGGTTCAGCCAGGAAGGCCCAGGCTGATGAGGGTCAGGAAACGGGCTCCCCATACGGCCCCAGGGGCCACTTGGTTCCCCACTGGGAGGCTTTGCCCTGCACCCCCCCCCCCGTTTCTGCTGCCCTTCCCCACCTCCACCCAGCACCCCGCTTTGTAGGGGACAATATTAAGACCCCGGGAACCCCTTGAGACGCACCCACAGCTCGGGGAGCCCACGGCACCCCAGCGCTGCGGGGCTGGGAGCATCGCCTGTAGAAGGTAGCTGAGAGGCTGAGGCTGGACCTCGGTTCGTGGCTTTAACCCAATATTGTCCCTCTGGTGTCTCGCGCTTTAGCCATGGGCACTAGAAGGAGCTTTGCAAGAGCAGCGCGGGGAGTTGCCGGAGCGCGGAGCCCGCGGTGGGAGCCGCAGCTCTGCCTCGGAGCCGGAGGATGGCGGCCCGCTTTGGGGATGGCGATGGAGCGGGGCCAGCCGCGCAAGGAGGGCTTCTCACCTCGGTCAGGCTGGGGGAAAAGCTGGTTTCCGCGGGATTTTTATAATCGCCTTGGGTTTTCCCACCCGTTTAAGTCTCTCCTGCCTGGGTTTAGGGTTAGAGCTGCCTCCGAGACCCTGCAGGTTCACCCTCCTCCAGCAGAGAGCAGTGGAAGAGCCCCGGGAGACCCCGGCTTCTCTTCTGCTCCGTCTGATGCTCCGCCTTCTGGTTTTCCACCAAGAAACTCTGTATGGGCAGAAAATAAGGAAGCTGGGAAGTGCTTTTGGAAAGAAAGGCTAGGTCCTGGCTTGCACAGGACAGGTCTTTTATAAAAAAATTTAGCTGGGGAGCAGAGCTGATGGCAAACAGATGCCGAGATCCACGCCTCTGATCCACGCCGGTCCTTCAGCCAGGGCAAACCCCCGTCCCACGGGGAGCCCGGCTGTGCCAGCTGGCGACCAGGAGCACCAGGAGCAACTCGGTAAATGGGAGAAGGTGGGGAAGGACATTGCTGTGTCTGATGAGGATGGAGGTTTCACACCTCCTTTGGGCAGCAGCGTTTTACCAGAGCTCAGGAGCCAGCAGCTGTTCACATGCACCCGAATGAGCCGTCTGATTTCAGAGCTCCTCGAGGCACGCGTTGGGTTAGGGAGGCTGAGTCACAAAAGCTGCTCTTACCAAAATCCCTCTCCTTGCAAAGGGTCAGCTCAAGGCAAAGCCGCTGTCTCCTCTGCCATGGCCAGAGATGCCAACGTGGAGCGCGATGCTGCACGGGAGAAGCTGCAAACTTGTCCTTGAGCTGCATGTCCGAGAGGTCACTGGAAATATCCTTACTGGGACACGAAGCACAAAACCCACAACACGGTTTGCCCACTAAAAGATAGCAAACACTTTCAAAGGGCTTAGTTTTGAAAATAATTTTTAAGTCCTTTGTGCCCCTAGCCCAAACTCCCGGTTTAGCAGCCAGAGCCCAGCCACCTCCTGAAAAACCCTGAAAAAACCTGCTGACCTCGGGGTGTTTTCCACCCCAGTTAGCCCAGAGCCCACAGATCACAGCTGTTACTGGTGTGCTGAGATGCAGGGGAAGGAATGCGTGAAACCACACGCTCAGCGTGGGGCATGGTGATGAGCCACCGCAGGAGCCACCAGCTTGGTGACAGGCGCTGCTGCAAACCGGCAGCTCTGCCGAGCTGGGGAAGTGCTGGCAGGGATGGGCAGCCCCCCTTTGCAAGGCCAAGGAGAGGGTGAAACAGGTTCAAAGTTGGAGATCAGCTCTGGGTTTCCAGCGAAATCTGTCTCCCTGAGATGCTGGTGCGATGGCCCTGCCGAGGGACAGGTTTTCTGTGCTTCAGGTGAAGCTGAGTTCAGAGGGCTTCACGGGCCAAAAAACGCCATCTCAGCGCCTGAATAACCACAGTTTTCTTTGGGTAGAGTGAAAAAACCCCACGAACAGCGACTCTGTACAGGTAACTCACACCTTGGCCATTTTCCAATGAACTCAGGCTGTTTCAGACCCACCTCCAGACAGCGACCCTGAAGCAGGACACACAGACGCATGGTGAACTTCAAGCACATCCCTATTTCTGCTGCCATCAGGACCTCAGGCAGGTGTTGAATCGCTCTCCTGTGGCCAGGGAACTTGAGGTCTTCACTTGCAGTACATGACCGTCCTTTCCCCAACGCTCAAGTGCTGCAGCAGCCACCAACCTACACATAAGGAAGGAGCACACCGGGCAGGGTCAAGCTCTGAGCACCCCAAGGGGGATATATATACACAATATGTTATATTTATCTCTTTATCTCCCCAAAACACACCAATTCAAAATCTAAACAGCTCTTTGCCCCGGCTCCTGCTTTGCTCCAGCTCTGATGTGACGGCTGTTTTTCTCTCTGTCATCTTCTGCAAAGCGTTTCCGATCCGTCACATGCTATCAAATTAGCAGCTATGGCAAGAGCTGGCTATAAACAGGCGCTATGTAAACAACAAACCACAAGAAGGGGCTGGATTTGACTCGCTCGTCTTGAAAGGCTCCCTCTTGCTTGGCTTTTCTTGGGAAGAGCTTTTCCCACTCGTGAGAAGAGGGCTCTCCTCCCAGCCAGCTGGTAGAGGCTGCCAGCGCCCTCGCTGGGGAGGTGAGCGAGGAAGGCTGTCTCTCATCCTTGCTGGAGAAAACAGCAGTTTCCCACTGGGGTGAGAAGACGGTGGGTGCCAGGAGAGCAGCTTGGGACCCTCCGCTGCCAGCCGGAGGAGCCCCAGACCCTGGCTCTGACCGAACCAAGCTGGGCTTCTCCCCCAAACATGCACTTCAGTCACAGCTTCCCCCTTGCCAGGGGTCATTGCTACCAGTCCTGGTGGTTGCCTGGGGATTGGGGGCTGTGGGCACCACTTTGAGGTGGAAAACTCAGCTCCCACCCCCCATCTCCTGTGCCGTTAGAAGTGATTTTCCACTGGGAGGAGCTGCCTTGTCTCTCTGATTCCCTTCGCATGTTGGAGTTCATTGCATTTTCATTTGTGCACCACATTCAATTCATACTTGAAATGAGTAGAAATAGCTCCAAGTTCCCCTCCTAGTTCCCTGAGCAAACGGGACCTTATCCAGGACTAATCTGAACCAGATGACTGCAGCGGAGGGGAAGAGCAAGGAGAGTCAGTAATAGAGAGATGTTTGTTCTTGCTAACAGTGTTTTTAAATGGAAACATCTTGCTTTCAAGTAGAAGGGCTTGGGTTTTCAGTGCGGTCTGAGCGCCAGGTTCTACCAAGTATTGTTATTCCAGAAGAACTTTCATCAAAGCAGATGAAAGCCCGTCCCTGGACTTCTCTATAAATTATCTGGTATGAAATCCAAACATTAACCTCCGTATAATTCACATCTGCAGTAACTCTGGGGATAATCCAGGACAATTTGCCATGCACAGACTGTATGTACTATCTACGCTATATTTATTTCAATGTAATTTTAGCCAGCGCAAACAATGCGCTCAGCTTTGGCCACCCTACTACAGCAGTCCAGCGATGAGTGTCTCTGAGAACTGTAACTCATTTTCGATGAGGCAAAGAACCAGCTCAGTGGATCTTTCCTTAAGAATCAAGTATTTGCTAAGGGAGGGACCACACGTCCTGGAAGACATGAAGACTTGTTCCACCTGCCTCGGGGGCAGCTCACACTCATGGCAGCATCGGCACCGCCACCTCCGACGGCAGCACCGGGAGCACTGCGTCCGACGGCAGCATCAGTCACAGTCAGTCCCTCCGGCGCTCCGGTGCTAAGGGGGCCCAGCCAGCCCCAAGCACTGAGCGGTCCCATCTCCCAGCCGGCCGGGCAGACACCTCACGCAGGAGATTTGGGACTTGACCTGCATCCCCAGAGCAAAGCCATCATGGGCTTGCAGCAAGCAACTTGGCCAGCTCCATTCATGAATCATCTCATAACCAGGGCTCACTGGTGACAAGTAATTATGTGTTACATCGTGGCTTCGTTATTATTCTCATATGTCCGTAAGCACCGCCTGGTGCAATAGAGATGTGTCTTTCCAAGACTTTCATCAAATGAAGGGCTAAACTCATCCGTGGTGTAACCAGGTCAACCTTGGAGCTTGCCCCAGAGCCCAGCCTGGCTCAGGCAAGCCAAGTAGTGAGTAACAGGCTGATGAAGTCTCTCCAGACTTACAATTCGGGATAGGTTCAACAACACTTCTCTCAGGAGCTTTCCTTCAGCGAGGGGATGTATTGCACTGAAGACAGACGCGCGTCTGCAGCATTACATGTCCCAAATCTCCTGAGCACAGGCACTACAAGCGATGCTCTTCTGGCAGCCCCTGCCCCACTGCACAGCCAGCCAGGCAGGCTCCAGTTTTCCCGACGACTTGCTTTAATTGCTCGCATCCACCAAGGCAGCATCTCCTTCCTCCCGCTCAGCAGCGCCCGTAAATGAAACGCGCAGATAAATAGAGGGGTGGGATGAGCCGCATGGCAGGAAGGATGGAAACGCAGACGTGTTCTGTGCGTGGGCTCCAGATGCTGTGAGGCAGGAGGCGGGGGGGACGGCAGGCCCCCCCCCAGCCTGGTTTTGGAAGGGCTTTTGTTAATCAGCCCAGCTCAGGCCCCTGAGCATCCGTCTGCCTGTGTTTGCTCTGCTGCAGCAATGGCTGTGGACTTTTGCTTGCCCCAGGGGATGTGCGCTGCCACATGCCCCCGCAGTGTCCCTGGGGTCCCCGGCGTCCTCCCTCCTGTCCCCACGCCATCCGTTGCAGCCGGTGTGTGCTCACAGGCTTGCAAGCTTCCCTTCCCCACGATACATGCACCAATTTTATCTCGGCAGAGCCAGGAGAGGGAGCCCCTGGCACCCCCACCGCGGCTGCTCGCCCCAGCGCCTGGCACCCACAGAGCTCCACGTCCGCCATGGCTGCTCGGCCAGGCAGCGTGGCACCGCGCCGCTCTCAACATCACCCACGGACACGCTGCCGGTGGGAAATTCCGGCTCCCTCCAGCAAGGGTTCTGCTCGGCAGCTCTTTGCAGCAGATGTGTCCTCACAGGATTGGGCTGCACGGCCTGATCCAGCCCTGCGGGAGTCTTCCCGTTGGCCATCCCGTAGGCAACCTCCTGTGCCACAGGAGGCACGTTCCCGCAAGCCGTGCATGCCCCAGGGGCACCGAGCGATCCTCCCCACGCAGCCCTGGTGCTGATTTCCTCCACAGGCAACTCCAGCTGGAGGAGGCCAGGACGGATCCTGTGCCATGCCAGCAGCAGATTTTAACTCTTTGCAGGCGCCGAGCATCTCCCTTCCCCGGGGGCTGCAGCAGGAGAGCGGGTGCTGTCAGTGCAGGTCTGCACAGCCCCAGCAAACCCCCCTCCCTGGCTCCCCAGGAGGGCAAGTCCAGTCTGGGGCTGGAATGGGGTCCCAACAACCCTTCAAAGCAGGACCCCAGTAACAAAGCCCCTGCGATCTATCACTGGCTTAATTTTCATCCAAAATATAATAAAATCCTTTCCAGCCTGCCAAAAGCCGAATGATTTGGGGTTGCAGTTGCTGTACTGGTGAAACATGTACATGGAGGAAGGCTAAGGGCCTGTTTGCCCTCAGCAAAGCCCCATGCACCCATTAAAGCCATTTTCTGCTGGGACTGGTGCAGAGACGCTGCGACGGGTGCCCTCGGCCACGGCGTTGCCGGAGGGCAGCCGCAGCGCAGGCACTCAGGACAGTGAGTTGCCCTGCGTTCGGCAGGGCCAGGGCTGCTGCGGCTTCTCCATCAAAATCCCACCTTCCCACCCCAGCAAGGGCTGAGCTGCCCCAGCACCCCTCCTGCTCCCTAGCAAGGGCTTGGCTGGCAGGACCACATCCCCCGGCCCTCCCTGTCCACCCCACACCACCCCAAAGGGGGTCCCAGCCCTTTCCCCAACAGGAGCATTTCTGGGCTCTGCAGCAGCAACACTTGGATTTTGGGGGGTGCTGGGGTTTACCACCATACTGAGAGGCTACATGGCTGCAGCCTCCCTCTGTCAGCATGATCAGGCCCCCAGCAGCCTTCCCCGTCTCGCCTACCTTCACCATCTGTCCCAGTTCGCCGCTCCAAGCAAGTTGTTTCAATGAGCTAATTGGTGCTAATTAATCCCAGCAGCTCCAGACGAGCACAGGAGGCACAGCGGATCCCGGGTGCTGCCGCTTCCACAGCACCAGCAACGGTGGCCGGGGCACGGCGGCTCCTCTAAGGCTTTGCAAGAGTCTGGTTTCTCCCCATTCGGCTTACCTGCACCTCGATGTCCCCCGTCTCGGTCACCTCCTGAGCTCTGTTTAGTTTTAAGCATCATCTCTGTTCGCATCGAGCCTCCCACTTTGGCCACCAGCTCTGGGGAAAATGGGGTTTTTGTTGGGAAGAGGTCATCGCTGGGTGGTTCGGGAATTAGAGGTGGCTGCTTCTGCTGGCTACTGCCATTAGCTCCACATTAATTGCATTAACCCTTCTCACAGTTTCCAGTCCAGCTCACAGCACATGGTTTATCTTTAAAAACATAGTAGATTTTTAGAAGAATACCAGGGGAGAGACATTTTTTTACAACTCTCAGTATTCACTCGTTATCAGGTCCACTGATACTCTTTTCTTGGAAGGCTCTGCACTGGAATAAAACTCAGTAATCTTTCATCAGACTCTTGGCTGAATAATCTCCTTATAAAAAGGAAATCCTTTGTTTATTGGCAGAGTGTTTTTCTTTAAGGGGAACTGGAAATGCATTTGGTATTGGCCTCAAGTAGTTCTAATTCATCAACAATAAAACAAGTTGGTGCAACATCTAATCTAATTGCTGGATAATTCTGCGCCTCGGTGTATCGTGCTGGTTTCATTCCCATGTAACCAGGAGACAACAAGCTAAAATGCTACATTTTCTAAGTATTGCTTCTCTCATCTCCAATGCGGGGGAACCTTAAAAACGTGAGAAAATGCCTGTGTTTCGTGTCTGGCGCAAGAGGCTGCGAGGCCGCGTGGCTCAGGCCCCGGCTAGCAGGGATGCTTCAGTGCCTCCTGGTACCCTACACCCCCGAATTTGTTTTGAGTCGGTGCTGTCAGGAGGTCAGTTTGCTCGGTGGTGAGAAGAGGAAGCGGGATAAAACTACACGGATTTTATTCCCTCATCAATGACTTCATGGCTGCTGTTTGGGCCGTGGTCTGCGGAGATGCCCAGGCACCCAGGCACCCAGCTGGGACACCGGAGTCCTGAGTAACCCTATGCATCCGAGTGCCACCTCCAGTCTGGGCCAGCCTTCATTCGCCTAAAAAATGGGAATGACAGCCCTGGGACAATGCTCTGCCAGTGTCACTTGTCACTGCTCATCACGGGGGAAAAAAAATCACCTTGTATGTGAAGGGAGACGAGCACATGGGTGGATGCCTATGGATGCTATAGGACCCTGGTACGATGCCCAGCTGGGCAGCGCGGTGTGAGCCTTGCGGCACACCCCGGCTCCCGCTGCAGAAAGCTGATGATAAAATATGTGACGCGGTTGCGGCCACCCTGCAGAAGCCGGCGTCGCAGCCCGGCGCCTGGTCCGTGCCCAGCAACCCGTTTATTTCCATTGCTTTGGAGAAAGGAGAGCTATCGCGCTCCCCGGTGCATACAGACCGGTCTTACTGGTCTTACTGGAGCCCGGTGAGAGGCCGTGAGCCATCGCGGGGGGGGGGGCAGCAGGTGCCTGCCCGGCTCCCGCCTCCGGGGACGGCAACTCGCCTTGGCAAAGGCTTCAAAAATGGCCTTTTCTCCCCCGGAGCCATCCCCCGCCCTCCTTGGCTGGCCTCCCCGCCTGCCCCTGCCTGCCCCCCCCCACCCGCGGGAGGCGGCTGCTCCGTCACGGCGGCGCGGGGTGACATCACCGCCGCCGCCGCCGCGCCGAGGACCGACCGCTTCGGCTGCTCGCCCGGGCGGGCGGCGGGGGCTGCGGGCTGCGGGCGGCTGGCCCCGCGCCTGTGCGGGGGATCTCGGCAGCAGCGTCCCTCACCCTCCCCCGGCCTCCTTTTTCTGCTTTATTTTATTACGTTTGGGGTTTGGGGGTTTTTTTTCCTCCCCCCGCCGCCCCGCGGAGCTCCCTCAGCCCCTCCGCGACTCCCCGCATGACTGTCACCGAGGTAAGGACCTGCCCTCCCCGGCGCGGGTGCGGGGTGCCGGCCCCGCGCCCTGCCACCCCCGCCCCGCTGCCCGCGGGCTGCGGGGGCTGCGGCGCGGGGCCCGGCCACCGCCTCCCCCCGCCCAGCCTGCTGCTCTTTATTTTTATTTTATTACCTGGATATTTTGGGGGGTTTCATTGCCTCGCCTCTCCCGCGTGCTCGCTGCCGTGCTGCATTTTTAACCCTTGGAGCAGGCGGCCGGGGGGGCCGGGGGGGCGCAGCATCCCCCGCCGGCGCACCCCGCGGCAGATGCTGCCCAGACCTCTACAGGTGGCTGCCGGCTTCTCTGGGGCGGGGAGACCTCGGGAATGGGGCTGGGGGGATTAAGGAGGGAGGTGGGTAGCAGGGGCTCGGCGGTGGCTGAGCAAACCCACCCCGAGCGGAGCTGCCGGGTGTGGGGGGCGATGCGGAGCCGCCTCGGTCCCCCAAACCCGCCCTCTGACCGTCTTCTGGGACCAGCCTCCGAGAGCTCGGTTCCCCCAGGATGCTGCCAGCGCTGCGGGGGGGAGGGTTTGCTTTTTGAGGACCGTTTCCCTTTCCCCCCATCCCCTCCATCCCTTGTGCACGGGAGCCGAGTTCATCACCTCCCTCTCGCCCCGTCCTGCAGCGGGTCGGGGTCCCGTGGCTGAGTCTGTGTCACAGGGACGCTGCCACTGGCGTGGTCCAGAGCACGCAGCACCCTGCTGAGTTAGCGTGTGATACGGCATGATGTGGCAGAGTCCGGAGGCAAGGGGCCACCTCCAGACTGTGGGAGCCAT
>NW_028114120.1:0-97300 GCF_964289735.1 Phaethon aethereus | reverse complement strand
CTAATCTGAGTTGTTTCATAGCATGGTTAAGAAGGAAGATTTCAAAGTGCACCTAATAAAGTTATTTTTAATTTTAAAGGCGGTATTTTGTTAATTTCAGTTTAAAGAAGTGATAGAAGCATTATCCAACTGATATGGATCCTGAGTGTCAGGAGCATCTCCTGAGGAGGTCTGGACAGGTAGGAAAAGCAGTCCCTTGAGATCTGACACTGGGTGGACAACCTTGCTCCTCACCTCCCCAGACTCCCCACCTGTCGCTGGCCACCTGGGATTTACATCACTTTCCCTTCATCAGACTTCTCTGAACTCTGGGAGCTGAATGTTAGAGCTCCATTGCACCATCTCCCACCCACTTTCCTTAGAGGACTGGCTGCACACAGGCACAGAAGGATGTTTCCCATTTGCAAGCAAAGCAAAGTAAAGCACGATCAAGTGTCTTAAGCAATAAAACACTCCTCAACCATATACTAAGTACAAGCTGCCTCTAATGAGGTCGCCTTTCTACAAGGGATGATCTTACGAGAAATGTTTTAGATAGATAGATAGATAAAGGTAGATACAATTAAAAGAGTTGGCTAAAGATACCGTTATACTACTGAAAGACAGGCAGGCTTTTAGTCCCTGAAGCTCAAAGCAGCAGTGTGGGTGGGAAGTATCTGAATGAACAAAGAGTAAGGGAAGGAGAATAATGGAAAGGGCCTTTGTCTAGACAGTCTGCTGAAAACATTACTTCAGAAATGGTCATTGTATCAGCACAGGTGAAAATATATGAAAGATTAGAATTATTAACTACAAAAGACATTAACCACTTGATCCAGTGTGGCCTGGCAGCAAAGGCAGCCAGCAGTGTCCTGAAGTGTATAAAGAGGAGCCTCGCCAAAAGAGTGAGGGAAGTGGTTGTCTCCCCATGCTCATTGCTTGTTAGACCACCTGTAACCAATTATATCCAGTTTTAGGGCCCCAGTTCAGGTGTACTGATCTGGCTGGGATGGGGTTACCTTCCTTCATAGCAGCCTGTGTGGTGCTATGTTTTGCATTTGTGCCTTAAACAGTGTTGATAACACACCAGTGTTCTGGCTATTGCTGAGCAGTGTTTGCACTGTGTCAAGGCCTTCTCTGCTCCCTCCCAGTGAGTAGGCTGCAGATGGGCAAGAACAGCTGACCCCAACTGACCAAAGGGATATTCTCTAACGTACGACGTTGTGCTGAGCAATAAAAGCTGGGACAGAGGAAGAAGGAACTAGAATTTTTTTGTTACAGGAATCACTTCCTAGTTCACATGGAATCCCTTGCATAGCATTAGTAAAAGGCCTTAGACCTTCATAAGCGGTGAACTTCCACCTAGCTACTGATGAAGTTCTACTGAACTCTTACTTAGTCGCGTGAGGGAAGGCCCTGAAACTGGTGTAAATTAGAAAGATAAGATAGCCACATCCATCAGCAGAGGTTGCCTCATCGAGAAAAGAAAAAGAACGGCCCGCTTGGAGACAGTGAAAGGATCCAATGAGGAAAAAGGAGACCCCAGACCCAAATACTCCAACTGGACTAAACCGTCTCACAAGGGGAGGGGAGCTTAGACTGTAAGGGTATAATTGTCCAGAGAGTCTCTGGTTCGGGGTCCGTCTCCAGAGGCACTCAGCTCAAGCTGTTCTTCACCACTGTACCGCTTAATAAATTCAACTGGTATACGTCATGTCAGAGATTCTGCTTCAGGAAACCTAGGGTTGAGCCTGAGGGAAGAGAAAGCACCCAAGAGAGACTCTGTGTGTGTGTGTGTGTGTGTGTGTGTGTAGAGTCAAAAGGCGCACATGTCGGCTCACTGGAGTCTCCTGCTGCAAAGGGACTCCAGACCCAGCAGTTAAAGTCTCGGGTGGTGTGTGTGCAACTCCTTGATTGGTGTGTGAATGCTCAGGCAGCGGCTTCTCCATTAACGTTTTTTCATTCAAAGAGTCTTCTGTGTGGAGACTGGCTGGGCATCATTTTTGCTTGTGGGAGGTGGTGAGTGGTTGCCTTTGCGTTGCTTGTTATTATTATTGCTTGTTGATTTTTAAAAAATCTCTTTCTTTCACCTGCTAAGCTGTCTTTATCTTGACCCACAACTTTCCGTGCTTTATTTCTTCCTGTTCTCTCTCCTGTCCCAGTGGGGAAGGGGGGGAAAGAGTGAGCGGCTGCGTGGCTGCCGGGCTATTGGCCAGAGTCAATCCACCACATCAAGGAAGACGTTGACAACTGGGAGTGACTTCAGTGGGAGGCTGCCAAGATGCGCAGGGGCTGCAGCACTTGCCTGGGGAGCAGAAACTGAGGGAAAGGGCTGCCTTCGGCCTGGGAAAGGGAAGGTCTGGGGAACCTCATAGCAGCCAGCCAGTCCCTGCAGGGAGGTTTTCAGGAAGATGGAGCCAGTCTTGTCACCGTGGTGCTTGGCAGGACGATAATAGACGATAGTCAAATGTTGAAATAAGGAATGTTGAGGCTGGAGATAGGGACAATCTTTCTCTCCATAAGGGCATCCAAACATTGAAGCAGGTTTCCCAGAGATGTTTTCCTGTCTTTGTCCTTGGACATTTTCCAGCCCCCATGTGGCAAAGCCTTGAGCAAAGTGGTCTGACTCCGTAGCCGATTCTGCTGTGAGCATGAGGTTGGACTGGAGACCTACTGAGGTCCCATTCAGGAGAGTGGAAAACTAAATGATGCTGTGGTTCCTTCCTCTCTAGGTGTGCCCTTGATGACAGTAGGGAAAGCTGTCAGGTTCCCCGTGACCATGGAAGTAAGTCAGATGCTGGCATAGTCAGATCAGCTGAAGTTGTCTTCTCCTCCTCCAGGCAGTGTTGCTCAGATGCAGGACTGCTTCACAGGTATCCCCAAACAGCCCTGGTTATTTCCTTTGCTTCACCGTTCATTCCCTTTTCATTCTTTTCCCACCTCTCAAGTCCTGCTCTTTAACCATCCTTATCCCCACCCATGCAAAAAGCCAAGGACTTTTCACTGTTTATCCAGTGGCCCTGCATTTGCTCACTTTGAACCCTCCTTTGGTGTCTCTGCGGTGGTTACTGTGGTGCTTTCTACCTCGCATTGCAACTCAACTTAACGCTAGTACTCTTTTCTTCTCTGTAGTGTCCTGCAGCTACTTAAGTTCTGATCTTGTTAGAGGCACCACGACTCAGGATGGCCGTTGGCACGCATACTTTAAAAGCTGGACTGTTGGAGGTTCAGTCCAGAGGGACCTTGGCACACCTGGGATTTGGCCAGCAGAAACCTCAAGGTTTTGAAGGAAAAGCTCAGAAACAACTCCATGCAGCAGCATGGACAGGGACCTGACTGACTAAGGAGTGTCCTGAGCTGAAGTATCTGGGAACTGTGACAATGCCATATGAGTCAGTGGTTCTCACATTTCGAAAGGAGAGTGGAGTGTCTGGAGGAGGTCTGCCAACTTGAAGTGAAGGGCCTAAAGGATGAGCTGTGGGGAGAGTCTGAGGGAGCTGGGTGTCTGTAGCCTGCTGAAGTGGAGGCACGGGTTTACCTAGCAAGAGCCTGCACCTGCCTGGAGGGATAACGGAGCCAACCTGTTTTCTGCAGTCACCATTGATACGACAGAAGGAACAGCCACAAGCTGCCTCTTGGGAGCTTTAGGCTGAACCTCAGGAAAAATAAAATGGACTAGGAGGAGCGTTGCCATGATCTCCACCTTTGGAGCTCTTCAAGTTTCAGCGCCGCAAAGTCACGGCCAGCCTGGAGGCTGGACTAGAGACCCCCTCGCAGCAGTCTCTTTCCCAACAGGCCTGTGCCTTGCCACATGTCATATGAGAAGAGACTAAGCTGGAGGAGAGGGTCTCTACATCACAGGACAATTCAGGGTGGAAGGAGGGTCAGGAGGTCTCTGGTGTTGCACTGGCTCCAAGCAGGGCCAGCTCTGAGGTCAGACCAGCTTGCTCGCTAAATGCCAGAATCCGGAGAAAGAGTTTACACATGAACCAGGCATCTGTGCCGCCGTTACAGAAATGGAGACAAGGCCTTTGACCAGCTCCCTGAACACAGCTATTGGTACGTCATGCCCCCTGAGAACATCCATCCTCCCGGGAACATCCATCTTCTTGTCCAAAGGAGTGGGATCCTTATGCAACTATCCTGCCATATCTCCAGACCATGGGGTGCTTTACACTGTAAACAGAACTGAAGGAAAGCCTCTGACGTGGGTACTGTCAACTGAATTGCTAAAAGAGGGCAAGATGGAGGGATCTCGGAGCTTCCAGGTTCTTCCTGAAGATAGAAGGCCTCAGATATAGGAACAGAAGATAACAGTTTTGAACTAGCCTAGGCTTTAGATCATTTCACATGTGATGGCTCTGCTCCATCCTTTCAGTCATTGGCACCCAGAAACCTCATCTGCTTTTCCTTCCTCTCCTCCCAAAAGCTGATCAAGTGATGGGAAGAAAGGAAGGAGAAAGGCCCTAGGCCTCTGTGACTCACCTGGGCTCTGGCACTTGGAGGGCCACAGTGTCATCCATTGTACACCCCATAAAGAATCAAGCTGGGAAGTGACTCTTCACGTACAAGTGAACAAGGTCGATGGACAGGCAAGGCTGTGTCTGGAGACCAGTACACCTAGAGCATCGATCAAGCTGGGGCTGAAACTCAGGCCTGGTCTTCAATGGTCTCCTGGGCCCATGGACAGAGGTGTGGATGGAGGCCCCAGGTGAGGCTGATTAGGGTCCTGAAGGCCTGTGGATGCTCTCAGGGCCCTGACACTGCCCCCATGGGATCCCACCTGCCAGTGCCCTCAGTAGGCCAAGTTCTCATTCCCGCATGTGCAGGGTCTGTGCTCGGCTACTCTCCTTCCCCGCTTCTGTGCAGATCTGGGAGACCACAGTTTCATGCTGACTACAACCAAGGCTGAAACTGGTCTTCCCATCCCTGACCAACTTTTCCTCTTTTGGGAGTACAAGGTCCAGGTGAGCCTCAGACTGGGTGGCACAGTTAGAAGCTGACCCACACGCAACATCCTGTTGCATGTCCCATAGAGAACATCCACACATCTGACCTGCTCTGGTAGCAAGCAGGGCATCCTCCACTTCTCGCCTTCCCTGTTAGTCTCGCCTAAAGATGTTGTATCTCCGTCAGTCACAAAAGCTGTGGGAGCTGTCCTTTTCCATCTTGACTCTTGCTCCCCTAACGTCACAGCTTTGCGATGGCATGTTGTCCTCCTGCTGTCTGTGCTCCAGGCTGTGGGCTTTGGTGCACATTAGGCCTGTAGCACCTCAGATGTGGCACCAGGGCCAAGGGCAGATTTGTCACATGGACACCTGATACCAAAAGATTGGCCCTCTTTGTGTGGAAAGGCTTCACAGCCGATGTGTGCTGGAGTGGATGGCAGCAGGCAACATAATGATGAAGGAGGTTCTCACAACGAGAGCAAAAGCTGCAGTCCCCAAGACCAGACAGAAAACGGCCTTGGGCTGTGCAGCCCTGGCAGGAGAGGGGTTTGTTGTCCCAGGTGACTCTTGCAGCAATGAGTGGGGCCTGTGACAGAGGTGAAGCCGATCTCCAAGAAGGACAAGCTGCTGCTGAGAAAGTCCCCGGGGGAGGACAGCCTGTCATCCAGCCACACTGTGGACATCATGCTGGGGGCTGACTGGCTAGATAGCAGCTCTGCAGAGAAGTACCTTAGGGTCCTGGAGGGCAAGCAGCTGAGCATGAGCCAGCCAGGCAGCCTCGCAGCAAAGGCCAGCAGCCTCCTGGGCTGCATTAGGAAAAGCATTGCCGGCAGAT
The DNA here is from genome assembly GCF_964289735.1 of Phaethon aethereus. Lineage (NCBI taxonomy): Eukaryota > Metazoa > Chordata > Aves > Phaethontiformes > Phaethontidae > Phaethon > Phaethon aethereus. Next base: position 91,537 of record NW_028114120.1, on the reverse strand, counting down.
GGAGGGAAGTTAACCTTCTCCTCCACTGAGCACCGGTGGGCCACATCTGGAGTGCTGTGTCCAGTGCTGGGCTCCCCAGTGCAAGAAAGTTGTTGACCTGCTAAAGCAAGGCTATCAAAGGGCCACAAAGCTGATTTAAGGGACCGCAGCATCTTCCATAGGACGGAAGGCTGAGAGGTCTGGGACCGTTAAGCCTGGAGAAAAAATTGCTCAGGAGTGTGGAGTAATAGGGCACGGACTGTGGCAGGGCTTCAGGCCAAAGATCTTTATTGTTAGCGTAGCGTGCTTTTTATACAAATACAGCCCGTTCACGCACCTAAAAGTGCTACCCGGTTGGCTATTGCTTTAAGTCCACGCGACTCTCACAGAGGCAGGATTGGTCGCCTCTGTATGTCCACGCGCTCCTTTGCTTCTTCTTAGTTGTTTACCACAGCTCCTTCTCTTCAAGGTTGAGCCCTGCAGGTGTCCGGCTGTTTACCAGCTTCTCAATGCCACAGCTCCTTCTCCTTAAGGTCGAGCCATGCAGGGTGATCCCAATATCAACCCCTTTTTGTTTATCTATAAACAAAACCTGATGGTTCATTCGCAACCCGAGGACTGTGAGGAAGATAGACCATCTGTACACTCTTCTATCGTCCTGCACCACGAACTCAGCCCAGCAGTCGGTAGGTGCCAGCTTTACGTGGGCGTCCCCACGGAGGCAACGGTGGCCTTGCCGTACACCGGCCCACTGCCCTTTGGGAAATCCCGGTATTTATACATTTGCAGAGGAACGAGTTTCGACACACGTGGCCAGCGAGTGTCAGAACACGCCTTGGTTGCCACCTTTCAACACAGAGAGCCTATGGCATACGCGCCCGCTGGCCAGACGTGCTGCACGTGCCCCAGCCACCCTGTCTGTTGGTTCGTAGGCTTTGTTCACGCGGCATATTACCATAATCCAGCAGTCACATATCAACCATGCTCAAGCCAATAGCAGAATGTTACAAGGCAAACAAAATTGTGAATTGTGCTTTATATTCCTCCGTTACTGCATGTCTTCCCCATCCTCCCCTAACCTTGATCAACTTTCTTATCTCTTGGGCTGTTTTCTCTCACCCAGCATAGTATCTGTTTCTTTCCCAGCCGTCCATTTTCTGATATTCTAACTGCAGTTTTCTCACAGGCCAAAATTCCATCTGTTAACCCCTCCGTATGTATACGATAATTGGCGATAATTTCCATTTCTGCCGACAAGCTAACTATTGCTTTTTCTAGCTGAGATAAACGTCTGAGTCCCAAACAGGATTCCAATTGAAGTTTACAATGTATTACATTATATACATTAACCACTCTGCTAGACTTAGGCTTGCGGTCATACAAGGATACGTAGGACAGAAGGTTACACTTCATCACACGAATCAGATGAACATATTTCACATAGCTGTACTACTCCTCGTGATGGGAAAAGCGCCCGTACAAAGCTATGATAACCTTTATTATATCTCACCAAGGGATTTGTAGTTATAGAGTGCTTTGCCCTAAAAGCTTTCCATGTTCCTCTAATGATACCGCTAATTTCAGTCTGATTAATTATCTGTGTTATAAATGATTTAGTCCCAAACAGGATTCCAATTCAAATGTACAATTTATTAAGCGAATAGAGGCAAGCAAACAGCGCTGGGTGCGCCGGGAGTCTCCGCTCCAGCAAGACGCACGCAGTACAGTTCCTGTTCCTGGTTTATATCCTGTCCGTTAATACATATTCATGAACAGGCGTGTCTTCTTTGGCGCATGCCCTCTTCTCCTTCTAGGATCTTCTCGAATCTTCCTCAGCGTGATCCTGTTCGCTAATACATTTTCATGAATAGGCGTGTCTGCTAATACATATTAATGAACAGGCGTGTCTTCTTCAGAGCGTACCCTCTTCTCCTGCTAGAGTCTTCTTGAATCTTCCTCAGCGTGCCCCCAGGATGACCCCAAACCGTATGCATGCACTTTCTTTACACAATACTATGCGGTCAGTGGTCAAACTGGTTTGAGCTGATATACCAGCCAAGTAGTTTAACTTTCTCCTGTAAAATACCCCTTTTTATGGTGCAGGAGAAATCCATAAAAGTCCAGAAGGTTACACTTCATCACACGAATCAGATGAACATATTTCACAATCCCCCATCTTTTTCTTTATAGTATTGATTCGTGTTTTCGTTTCCAATTGAGTACTGCAGATATCTGCATTCCTTGTATAACCGAGTAGATTTATCTAGTAACAATTCCCCACATATCCCCAATACAACTATCCCGATTTTAGTAAGCCAATCACCACCCATAAAATCTCCCCAAAATCCTCCTAGATTGATTCCATTCCAAGTTTATCTCTCAGGAGGCCATTCGTTATACACCTGGACTCCTAGTCGCTCTCCCTAATTTATGGGTAACAGGAAAAAACTAGGTTTTATTGTTGATTACACGTACGGGCTGTACAATTAGAAAAGGTCCTCAGTTTTCCATTTTTCTGGGGTAAACCCCAGCTGGACTTGTTCCAATATTGACTACAGTTATTTGCCGTAGTCAGAGTCAAGGAACTCACCCCAAGTAGAACTAGAAGAGGTCCGGTCAGGGCCATAGTGGTCGGCGGTCACAGCCCAAAGGGGTTGCAGCCCTTGGCAGACCCTTTTTAAGCCGCAACACCAGTTCCCCTCCGGTCTTGCCCTCTTCCTTCCTTTAAGGGAGTGCTTTCTTAGTACCCAAATTAATTGAGCACTGCTTGTGAAGGCCAGAGCTTTGCTAGATCAGTGGTTTGTCCAGACCTGAGCACTTGCCCGAGCCTGGCGATCCTCTTTATTTGCAAGGCTTTATGGCTACAGAAAACTGCCAGTTAGCCTGCAGTTCTTACAAATAAACACCACCTTCTACACCAAGGACAAATTCTAGTTCCAGCTCCTTTTTCCTGTTCTTCTTTTGCCAACAACTCCTTCCGATGATACTCGTTTGGAGTACCCATTGTTGTTTCCTATTACCCTTTCCCATTGTTTTCCAAACTTGGGGATTACTTATATTGCTCTCCATAGCTTCCCATGGCCATCGTTCACCTCGATTTGTTCCACCACAAACGTAACAATTAGTTATATTCAATGACTTAGCAATGTTTTCAGCAAGATTTACAAGTAGATTTTTAGCAACTGTGGGAATTTCATGTTTCACTCCTGTTTCTATTACAGGAGTAGCCGCAATAAAATTCCCACAGCAATTTAGTCAGATGTGACCTTCCACTCCTTCCCTGGACCTTTCACTCGCGACACATGTGTCCATCCTTTTTCAGCAGTTCTCACAGCTGTTTCTGTAGTGAATAAAACAAGGAAAGGTCCTTCCCAGAGGGGAGATAGGTTTCCTTCTTTCCATGTTTTTATCAGAATTTTATCTCCTGGTTCTAACTGATGAATTGCAAATCCTAAAGGTGGTGTTTGGGCCACCATCCCAATCTCTCTTCATTCTTTTAATCTTTTTCCAATGGTAATTATATCTTGTTGGATACTATGATCCTCAATTACATTGTTCCCCAGAGGCATTCCTTGAAAATAAGGCATGCCATAGAACATTTCATATGGCGATATTCCAGTCTCACTGTATGTTTTCGTTAAGTGCCAATGGTAAACGTTTCGTCCAGGGCATTTGTGTCTCAATCATTAATTTAGCCAATTGTTGTTTTATTGTTTGATTCATTCTTTCTACCTTCCCCGAGCTTTGTGGGTGCCACAGAGTGTGGTATTCCCACTGAATACCTAATGATTGACATAATAGTTTTATTATTTTAGAAGTAATGTGTGTGCCCTGGTCAGAATCAATGTACTGGATTATCCCATATCTAGGTATCAAATGTTCTAATAAAATTTTTACCACCATCTGTGCCATAGCTCGTGCTACAGGGTACGCTTCTACCCACTGTGTTAAATGATCTACTATTACCAATAAATATTTTATCCTCCCTACCTTAGGCAATTCAGTGAAATCGACTTGTACTTTCTCAAAAGGTCTGTAAGCTGTTTTTCTCCCTCCCGTGGCTGCTTGTCGAAACACTGTCTTATTTACCTTTTGACAGGTTAAGCAACCTTGTGTAATTTGCTTTGCTATTTCAAAAATTCCAATACAACCAAATTGTTTAAGAAAATGATCACTTAACGCTTTTGTACCCCAATGTGTTTGTGCATGCAAACGTTCTAATAATCGCCTGGTGTAGGCTTTTGGCAGCATTTCTCGCCCATCGGGCAGTGCCCATTTTCCTTGTTCTAATTTAGCTCCTATTTTCTTCAATTTTGTTTGTCCTTCTGGGGTAAACTCCTTCTCTCTTTCCTCTCGTCCTTCTTTGCTGGTGTCCTCCTTTGTTTGTATGACATTAATTTTGGCAACTTTAGTCCTCAAGGCTGCTTCCTGGGCCTCTTTAGCTGCTAAGTTATTTCCTCTAGTTCGGTAATCACCAAAAGTCCCTTTTGGTGTCCCCTCACATGTACCACTGCTATCTCCTTTGGTTCTCTTAACGCCTTTAAAATTTTTACTATTAATTCTTGATGTATTAAATTCCTCCCGTGAGTATTAATCCAACCTCTTTCTTCCCAAATTTTTCCAAAAGTGTGGACCACCCCATATGCGTATTTAGAATCTGTAAATACAGTCCCGCTTCTTCCTTTTAATAATTCCAGGGCCCTACATAGGGCATACAGCTCACAAGCCTGAGCTGACCATGATGGACTCAGAGGTCCTGATTCCACAATTTCTAAGTCCTTATTAATTATTGCATATCCCGATTTTCTCTTCCCTTCTACCACTCGGGAGGAGCCATCTATAAACAGCGCTTCTCCATTTTACAACTCAGCATCTCTTAGATCTGGTCTCACCTTAGTCTGGGTCTCAATTACCTCTAAACAGTTATGTTGTAATTCCTCTGATGGTTCTCCAAACAAAAATTGTGCTGGACTCTGAGCAGAAGTCACCCTCAGTTCTAAGTCAGGGGAGTCTATTAGTATTGCTTCATACTTTAGGGTCCGGCTGTCCGTTAACCATTTTTCCGCTTCTTGTTGTAAAACATTTCTGACATTGTGTGGGGTATACACTTTTAAAGGAGCACTAAAGGTAATCTTCCTAACTTCCTCTATTAATAATGCTGTAGCAACCAAAGCTTGGAGACAAGCAGGCCATGCTCTGCTTACTGGATCAAGTAACTTAGAACAATGCCCCATGGGTTTTTTGGATTCCTGCCCAGTCTTGAGTAAGAACTCCATATGCTGTCTGGCTTGATGTATTCACAAAGAGATAGAAAGGTTTTTCTAGATCTGGGAGGCTCAATACAGGTGCTTGTATTAATGCCCTTTTTACTTCCTCAAATCTCTGATCATCTTCAATAAACCACTTAAGTTGGTTATTAGTTAATTTTTCATATAAGAATTTTACTTTATCACTATAATTTTCAAGCCATGGTCTACAATATCCTACTAATCCCAGTATTTGCCTAATTTCCGTTTTAGTCTGTGGGGGTCTTAAGGATAGAATCCCAGATACCCTATCAGGATCTAACTTCTTCCTTCCCTTACTCAGCCAATGTCCTAAATATTTTACTTCTTGTTCTACAAACTGTAGCTTTGATCGGGACACCTTTAATCCCTTTTCCCCTTGAAAATTTAACAATTTAATGGTGGTTTTTCGGATCCCCTCTTCAGTTTCTCCTGCTACTAATGAATCGTCCACATATTGCAATAATTTTACCTCCTTAGGTATTGTGAAATCTTGTAGAATTGTTTCTAAAGTTTGTCCAAATAGATTTGGTGACTCCGTAAACCCTTGTGGTAACACAGTCCATCTTAATTGTTGTTTTTGTCCTGTTTCGGGGTCCTCCCACTCAAAGGCAAAATAATCTCTGGATGCCTCATCCAGAGGACAGGCCCAAAAAGCATCTTTCAAATCTATTACACTATACCAAGTATGTTTGGGAGATATATGACTCAATAAAGTATAAGGATTTGCCACCACAGGGAATTTAGTGATTTTTCGCTGATTTACAGCTCTTAAGTCCTGCACCATCCTGTATGACCCGTCCGGCTTTTTTACGGGAAGAATGGGCGTGTTACGAGGTGACATACATGGTTCTAGGGTTCCTTTTTCCAAAAGTCTGTCAACTACAGGTTTTAATCCTTTTCGACCCTCCATAGGTATAGGGTATGGCTTGATTCTAATTGGGCGGTGCGGATCTATTATTTGAACGCTTATGGGGTTCATTTTGTCTTTCCAGTTTCCCCTTCCTTATACCACACTGAGAGGTTAATAGCTTCTTCATCCTCTTGTGTTAAAGTGTATAATTTAATCTGCAATTTGTCCCCTTGACTCTGAATGCTCAAGTTTAACTTCAAAATCAAATCCCTTCCTAATAAATTGTATTCCGCTTCAGGGAGCAAAAGTAAATCATTAAGACAAATTTTCTTTTCTGTTTCTACTTCTACATCTTTCAATATATTTACTTTAAAAGGCTCTCCTTTTGCTCCTGCTACTGACACGTAACTCTTCCCTTTTTCTATTCCTTTTGGAAGTTTTTGAATGGTTGACTTTTCGGCCCCTGTATCCACTAAAAATAAAACTTCCTCTTTATGGGGACCAATTAATAATTTTATCAAGGGCTCTGTTGATGTTGAAGTCCCCAGAAGATAGAGCCCCCAACACCCCTAATCTTCTTTGAACATCTTCTCATCTTGTTCCCGCTGACGGCAGTTCTTCTGAACATGTCCCCTCTTGTTACAGTAGTAACAGACGGGAATTGTAAATCTTCCTCGATAAGGCTGTCCCCGGGGTGTCTGCTCTATTCTTTTTTCCCTTTTCTCTCCAGGAGTCGTCTTATTTTTCTGACTTCCCCTTACTGCTGCTACAAAAATTTTTGCTTTTGCTTTTTGTTTTTCTTCGTCCCTCCTAACATAGACTTTCTGGGCTTCTCTAAGTAACTCCTCTAATCCTCTTTCTTGCCAATCCTCCAATTTTTCTAATTTCCTTCTTATATCCCCCCAGGATTTAGCTACAAATTGTGTTCTAAGGAGTGCGGTCCCAGCCACTGTATTCGGATCAATTCCAGAATACATTGGTAGGTTTTTCCTCAACCTCTCCAACCATTCTGTTGGAGATTCGTCTTTCCCTTGTTGTTCATTAAATGCTTTAGTAATGTTTTGCCCTCGGGGAACCGCTGCCCTTATTCCCTGTATGATTAACGTTCTCAAATCCCTCATATTTTGTCTTCCTGGGGGTTGTTGATGATCCCAGTGGGGATCCACATTTGGCCACTTCTGATCTCCCGGGGGTCCTGCCTGACTCTGTCTTTCCCAAATTCTCATTCCAGCTTGTCTAATCATTCCCCTTTCCTCAACAGTGAATAGGATCCCTAAAATGGACTGTATTTCTTCCCAGGTATAAGTATTGGGGCCTAGGAATTGGTCCAATTTTTCAGCTACTCCGAGGGGATCATCTAATAGGGTCCCCATTTCTTTCTGGAAATTTCTCACGTCTGTGGTATTTAACGGGACTGCCACAAACCCCATGCCTCCCTGATTGCCTCCGAGGGGTACTTCTCGTAAGGGATATAGAGAAGCTCCCTCAGATACAGCAGTCCTACTTCTCGTACATGCAGCCGGAGGTCGATCTAATTCCGGTGCTGTTGGTGGTGGAGATAGGGGCAACGGTGGTACAGAGAGAGGTACTACGGCCACCGGAGGGGGAGCCGCCGCCGGAGATGGATTATTAGAACATGGAGGCGGTAGGTTATCCAGTGGCTCCCATTTATCATCTTTTTCCTTTTCACTTTTCCCCTCTTCTTCTTCCTCAAACTTTTCATCTGTTTTTAATGTAAGTATTGAGGCTGGAAAAGAATGTAAAGTTCTGTCCCATAATCCTGCATAATCACTTTCCTCCTGACTAAAAGGTTCCTTTGAATTAACATATATATTTAAGGCCCGGCAGACCCAGTCTTCAAAAGATCCAAAACCGGGCCAAAAGACATGTGGTCTCAAACGTTCTTTTGGCCATTCTACCATACAATATTGAACTAATTTTTATTTACTTTTTCCTTTTCTGGGGCCCCTATCATTCCAATTTTCAATCATTATTCCTAATGGACTCTCCGGAGGTATTTCTAGTAATTCGCTCCCTTTCTTGTGGTCCTGGGGTCTCGATTTCGTCTGACCCATCTAGGAATTTTTACTGTGGCAATTCCTACAGCCCTTGGCTACCAGTAAGAGTGTCTTGCAGGGGGTTTAGGACCTATCACCCACCCACGAATCCTATAAGAATCACTTCGGTCCTTCACCGGCCAAGTCCCTCGCGGGAGATTGGAACCGCGGTTAGAAGACCTCCACAATCGCTTCGGAACGAGGTTCCGTCTCAGTCACACTCTTACACACACAGGCAACCGAATCCCACCCAACCGAACGGTATACACCTTAAATACTTACGACTCCGTCGTCTTCGTTCGGATCTTCGCGCGCAGAATTACGGGCAAAATAAACTGCTGCAGCCGGCAAGGGAGCTCATAAAAAATCAAATTCTTTGCTTGCCCCTATTCAGGTTCAGGATGGCGTTAGTCCCGACCCGACCCGATCAGGAGCCACCAAAAGGTGGGGCGCCCCTCCTAGATCAAGTCAGAATTCAGGAACCAAGACCATCCCGGACGAGCCCCCAATTAAAGTCTTCTCGAATCTTCCTCGGCGTGCCCCCAGGATGACCCCAAACCTTATGCATGCACTTTCTTTACACAATACTATGCGGTCAGTGGTCAAACTGGTTTGAGCTGATATACGAGCCAAGTAGTTTAACCTTCTCCTGTAAAATACCCCTTTTTATGGTGCAGGAGAAATCCATAAAAGTCCAGAAGATTACACTTCATCACACGAATCAGATGAACATATTTCACACCTCTAAGTATGGATCTGCATGTGGCCCACAATCTAGTAATGTTTCTTGCATATGGACCACCCCTGATCATAAAAGACGTTTTAAACAATGGGTGAAGAGACCCCATTATACCATGTCATTGGAACCAGACAGGCTATGGAATTGTATAAACAAGATAAATTGTTACAATATGGATGATTATCTATGGATACCGTTTGCCTCAGACCTCCATCACGCCTTAAGAAGTATATGCCTGTGCCACAATTACAGTGCTCCAATCCCTAGCTTACAGACAGCATGTCAGATAGAATCCTCTAAACACATGGCTAGTAAATGTAGGATTCCTTCCCAACATTATAAAAAACGGATGCAAGACTCATGAGCCAGTAGTAAAGAGCACAAGTACCACTCTAATGTATCCTGCACTGCTTGAGACCGTATGGGTATGTTCTAATGAAGAGATATCAGATTACAGTCAACCCTATTGGGATGGGTTAGAATGCACTTTAGGAATTCCACAAGTTTATCTCCCATAATAGCTTTTAATCATACTCAGGAGTCATTCACTGTAGTCATTAATGAAACCAAGAGGGTACAGAACAAAGAGAAATGTATTGCCCTCCGTGTCACGGCCAAGCTATTATACAGCAGGGATGAGAGTAAGCTTAGCAATGGGATTGTTTTGGACTTCTTCGGCTGTGATAATTGAAAATTGATTATATCTAGAAAATCTACCATGGCAAGGAGAGACTCTAGCTAATTGTATGCAGCCAGCCAGCAAGGCTAAGCAACACCCAGCTTGTACCCACGAGCAGCCTCACAGATGACTTTAGAAAATCAATTAGCATTGAATATGGTACTACTAAAGGAGAACAGCGTTTGTGGATGGCTGAATAACACCTATCCTGGCAAAACCTGCTGTCAATTCCAAATGTGTCCGCTACTCTGCATCAAGCTAGAGATGAAATGCAAAAAACTGTGGACCAAACCCATGAGCTCAATGAGAAGATGAAACCAAGCAACTGGCAATGAACGAGGTGGATTTAAAATATTTTCAGTTGGCTCAGATTAAAAGTTAGTGGATGGGATCATAGTCTAACCCAGTATGTATTAATGTTTATCATAATTGTTATTGTTATTGTCCGTATTTGATTGTCACGTGTGAAATCTATGATAACTAGAGCTGTAACCATGCGTGTTAAGAGGATCCACATCTATGATCCTGAATACATCCCTTTAATACCATCCCCTATTATAAATTGCGACAAGCGAGGGAAGGCAAGCAGTCGACTCAATATGAGTGATAAGGCAAGCTTCAACTTTATTGCAAAACCTTACACATATTTATACACTAAGTTCTACCTTATGCATACTTGTCTTACAATCATTGGCTTAGCCCTAAAGATTGCATTATCATACTCCTCCTACTTGCAGTTACTGCTACGTGGTCCGGGTTCCATCCTGTTTTTCTTATACAGTGCTGCTTCTTAGCTGTTTACCACAGCTCCTTCTCCTCAAGGCCGAGCCCTGCAGATGTCCAGCTGTTTACCAGCTTCCCAATGCCACAGCTCCCTCTTCTCAAGGCCGAGCCGTGCAGATATCTAGCTGTTTACCAGCTTCTCAATGCTGCAGCTCCTTCTCCTTAAGGTCGAGCCGTGCAGAGTGATCAAAACATCTCCCCCTTTTTGTTTTTGTATAAACAAAACCTGATGGATCATTCGCAACCCGAGGACTGTGAGAAAGATGGACCCTCTGTACATTCTTGTATCGTCCTGTGCCATGAACTCAGCCCAGCAGTCGGTAGGTGCCAGCTTTACGTGGGCGTCCCCACGGAGGCAACGGTGGCCTTGCCGTACACTGGCCCACTGCCCTTTGGGAAATCCCGGTATTTATACATTTGCAGAGGAACGAGTTTCGACACACGTGGCCAGCGAGTGTCGGAACTCACCTCAGTTGTCACCTTTTAACACAGGGAGCCTATGGCGTATGCGCCCGCTGGCCAGACGTGCTGCACGCGCCGCAGCCCTCCCGTCTATTGGTTCGTAGGCTTTGTTCACACGGCATTTTTTCATAAATCGGCAGTCACATATCAACTTATGCTTAAGTCAATAGCAGAATATTACAAAGCAAAACAAATCTAGCTGTACTACTTCTAGTGATATAAACTACTCCTAGTGATAGAAAAAAGGTACTTGTATAAGGGTATGAAGACCAATATTATATCTTACCAAAGCATTTGTAGTTAGAGGACACTTTGCCTCAAAAGCTTTCCACGTTCATCTCATGATACCGCAAATTTCAGTGTGATTTACCCCTACTTTTTCTTTTGACTGAGGTGGCATCCAGATTGCGATGACACCTGATAGTGTCATGATGTGTCCAACGATGACGATGGCGACTGCCGCACCCATGGCCTCACCCACTTCGAGGCACCTGCAAAGTGGGTAAAACCATGGGTAAAACCATGGGTAAAACAGCCACCACCGTCAACCTCGTCCCCTGGTTAGCAGTTGAAAAGGTCCTTTCTCCTTCCTCAAATAATTTAGCACATATAAGGCTTTATTCAAACGTTCTTAGGGTAATGTGGTAGCCTCTCCCCCTTTTTGTTTTGAGCGTGATTATCTAACAAAGCTCATTCATTGGGTGTGTAAGATACTTGTTGGAGTTATTCGCTAGCCAAGCATTCTTTACTACCTTTTGAACCATTCCTTGTAGACAATGCAATAAACATGGTACAATAAGCATTAGTATTAAGATAACAAGTACTATAACAACTGCCCCTTTTATTAAGTCTTGTAACCATCCACTTAGGCCCAAACTTGACAGCTATGATTCGAGGTTTAGTGAACTTGTCTGTAACCTGTCTGTTAAGTCCTTCAGTTTTTGTAATTGTTGAGTTACCGACTGTGATGTATCTGTTAAATTCATACAACACATGCCATCAAACTCCTCACACCCGTGCCCTTGGGCCAAAAGTAGGAAGTCGATAGCTGCCCTATTTTGCAATGTCGCATGCCTTATTGAGTCAGTTTCCATTAACAAAGCACTGAGTGTTGCAGAAGTAGCATTGGTTTGTTTCGCTAGCCAACATCCCAATTTATTTAAAGTGGTTAAGCCTTGGGCAGCAGCGACCCCAGGGGCAAGGAAAGAGGTTAGTATGGTTTTGTCCGCAGTCCAAAAATCCAGTTGGTCATTGCACTCTTCCTGATATTTTCAAATCTGTCATCTTATTCTATGCCGTGGGGTAAGGTTCAATATCATAGAAGTGTTGGGAGTTAACAATGTTAGGTGCCCCAATGTGTAAGGACCACCTCTCAAACGGGAGGGAACACCGTGCCATGCACGATCACCACAAATCAAGAATATTCCTTTAGGGAGTCTCATTGGGACAATAGTAGAGCGCGAGATGTTGCTCGTTGTATAATTACACCAGTTGGTAGCATTCTGAAAAATGGCTAACGTGGGGTTTACATCCTGTGACCTGGTATCGTCCTGTCCTGTATAATTAAAATATAAACAGGTAGGGGCTGTCATGCATCCTAAAATACCCAACTCCTGCGGTTCCAACAACTCCTGTGGTCCGTGTGTCATCCATCCGTCCCACTTATCCATAGCTGCAGAGGTGTTCGTTATTTTTTAAAAACAAGGTTAGGTCAGGGGTGGTCTTCTTTACCACCATTGTCGAATCATAGTCCCCTAAGGGCAGACCAACTAAGCATGTTGTAAACAGATTCTCAGCAGTGGATATAGATAAGCAAAGGTGGCCTTGGCCCGTTTGATTAGCTAGTGTAACCCAGATATTTTTTCTTGGTTGAACGGAAAACCACGCCTGAACCTGGCATATCAAACACGTGACTATCAGACTCACGAACAACGGGATTTGCGTCCTGCGTCGGTAAAGACTGTCATCCCATTCACTGGGGTCTCCGATCACATAGGCATTTCTTCAAACTGCTGATTAGCCAACAGTGACAATAATCTATCGGACGGATAGCTATTTGTAACCTGTTCTAAAAAATCAGAGATTGCGATCTGAAACTCCAGAGAACTGGCTAACAACCAATCTAAGTACTTTTGAGATACAGGAACATAAATTATTACAGGTTCTAATCCAGATATTTCTACAATTCTTTGTCTTCCCTTAATAATGAGTTGTGCAAATAATTCATATCTGGTGACCACTATTTTTCTGGGTTGATAGGAGAGAAAAACCCATTCTAATACTTTCAAACTGTTTGCTGTATTTCCTAACTGTACGGTCAATCCTAGTGGATATTGCCGTTCCCCTCCTGAATTAACTATCATAAGCGAGATACTCTCAGTAGGTGAACATCTGTGAGCATAGGTTGTTGCTATCTTCTCAGTAATTTTCTGCAAAGCCTGGTGTTGATCCTCGTCCAGTTGACGTCGCTCTGGAGCCTCCACCGAAGACTCCAGGAGCGGCATCAATGGCCTCAGATCATCATTAGTAATTCCGCAAATATTGCGAACCCACTGTATATCCCCCATTAATTTTTGGACATCAGAAAGATTTTCTATTTTCGCCTTAATCTTTATTTTTTGTGGGTGGACCACTGCCCTGGTAATAATCCAGCTCAAATATTGCCATGGTTCCTTCTTTTGAATTTTTTTCGGTGCTATTTTTAAACCCCGTTTTCCTAAATAGTGCTCTAAGTGCTGTAAAATGTGGTCTGCATTCAATTGTGTCCCTGCTATTAATATATCAACTATATAATGATACGTTATTAAATCTGGATACTTTTTCCACACCGGTTCTAGAGCCCATGCCACAAATGTCTGACACATCGTAGGTGAATTTTGCATTCCTTGTGGTAACACTACCCAATGATACTTTTTGCTAGCTCTCCTTTATTTACCGATGGTACCATAAAGGCAAACTTCTCTGCATCCTCAGCTGCTAAGGGAATGGTAAAAAAGCAATTGAAATATACTCTTCGATTCCCTGCAAAAGAAATGATACATTTGTGACAATAATTACGACGACATAGAACAAACCCACAACACCGTTTTACAAATATGGCATATTGAAGTTCCTGCTCTTGAACGTCCGGGGAGAGCCGCTGAGACAGTCAACGAGCCGTCATTCCGCATACAAAAGAGTGAAAGCATCAGCTGGCGGTACGTCGGAGTTGACTGCGTCCGTGGGACGTGTGACAAGGTCTTCAGGTCTTACTGCCGGCCGTACCGACCTGGTCGGTACCCACTTCGCTCCGTCCCCTCCCTCTCTGCCAAAGTCTCTTGTCTCATGCCTCGCCAATGTTGGGCAGGGTCGGATCTTGACTTGGGGGAAGGATCATCCCAGGCAGCCCCCTCCTGTTGCGGCACGCACGGGTCAGGAGGCGGGGGCCAAGGAGGACTCGCCACCTCCGTTGGTTGCGTTAGCGGGGGCGGGGGGCGGGCGGGGTGGGGGGGGAGGCGGGCGGGGGTTGCTCGTTCTCACCATTCCCAGCTCGGCCTCCCTTCTCTCCCGGGGCTGTGGCAGCGGCAGCTGCTGCCGCCGTCCGCTCTGATTTTATCCCCTTTATAGAGTCTCTGACTAATCGCCAGGTTGTTAACACTTTCGCGGCCGTATGATCCTCTTTAGAGGCTGCCTCAAACACCAATTTCCCTGCTTTCTCCCAGGTAGGTAACTCAAAAGCTGTTGCAGAGTCTGCTGCTAGCCCCTGGCTCTTCAAAACAGTCTCGAATAGCAATCGCCACGTTGTTGCTAGCTCCGCTGCTTGCCCATCTCCTTTCGAGACTCACCCCATTGATCTTTCACATGGGCACACAGGGGAACACTGAGTACATTGTTCTGGGCAACGTTGTCCCATCTTGCCCTCACATACATCATCGTAGATCTGTTTCTCTGACTTATTTATGCAGCCGGTTTACTCGGTGCATCTGGCACCTCAGGAGGTGCAGTCAGAGTCGCTGAAGGTCCTGGACCCTCTGACTCAGTTAAAAAGGGATTGGTTGAAGACGGTTTAACAGCCTCCTCCATATCAGCTGCAGCTTTTCTCTCTGCCTTTAAGGCTTTTAATGTGGTTAACATCAACTTCCATGCCGTCACTAACTCTGCGGTGGTTTTATCTCCATTCCCAATATGTTCCTATAACATTTTTCCTATCTCCTCCCACGTCTCTGCCTTAAACGCCACGGACGCATCGGGGGGGTACCCTTTTTGGCACCAAATTAGAAGCCTTCTAAGTGTATATTCATCATATTTCAGTCCTCTCTTAGAGAGCATATGTGGCAGGAGTCTGACCATCGCCCCTTCTTCATGTGATGCGTTCTGCCTTTAGTTCTTTTAATGTCTCTAGGATCAACCTCCAGAGCGTCGTAAATTTTATACTGTCTTTGTTGCCTGTGCTATTCACTTTTCAGTTTTATATCTTTTCATGCAATTAATAACATCTCTCCAAGATTTCATTAATTTTTTTTGCTGATTTATCATCATCGATTACTAGATCCCACAATCAATCTCCATAAGAACGCCACTCGTCTACTTCAAACATACTTTCAGGGTCTTTAAAAGACCCTTTCGCTTTCCCTAACGTAATTAACCCAGCCAGATCTTTTAATTGGCTTACTCCCCGCTTTTCTAAAAAGCATTTTAAGATTTCGAACGCTACCTCTATTTCCATTGCGCGCTATGTTGACCTTCTTAATTATCCGGTCAATTATTTTTGCAGCCTTTTCCCATGGGTAGCCTTCTTTCGGACGGCGAACCCCTTCTTAATTATCCTGGGTTCAAGCACGGATCAGGCGCGCCGCGGCAGCGTCCGCCGATCTTCTGCTCCCTGGTCGCTGCTACCAGTGCTTCTCCGATCTCGCTGTCCGGTGAAAAACAAGGATGGGGTCCCTGTTCGGGCGCCACTTGCGACGAGTGAGGGAAGGCAAGCAGTCGACTCAATATGAGTGATAAGGCAAGCTTCAACTTTATTGCAAAACCTTACACATATTTATACACTAAGTTCTACCTTATGCATACTTGTCTTACAATCATTGGCTTAGCCCTAAAGATTGCATTATCATACTCCTCCTACTTGCGGTTACTGCTACGTGGTCCGGGTTCCATCCTGTTTTTCTTATACAGTGCTGCTTCTTAGCTGTTTACCACAGCTCCTTCTCCTCAAGGCCGAGCCCTGCAGATGTCCAGCTGTTTACCAGCTTCCCAATGCCACAGCTCCCTCTTCTCAAGGCCGAGCCGTGCAGATATCTAGCTGTTTACCAGCTTCTCAATGCTGCAGCTCCTTCTCCTTAAGGTCGAGCCGTGCAGAGTGATCCCAACAATAAATTACCAACCAACAAGAGAGGATGAAAACACAGGAAGGAGAGATGAATGCCTCGACCCACCTAAATACAAATTACACAATGTTCCTCTTAGTGAGTTGTGACTAAGGTCACAGGGTGGATAATGTGGGAAACCACTGTGGGTCTGTAGGGAGTAGCAGGGTTTGACTGGAGCAACACGCTCCTCTTCAAAAGCAACCCTGATGGGTTGCAGTCAGACAGTCTCATAACTGACTATTGTTGAGTGATGTCTGGGATGAGGCGAAAGCCTTGCAGCCTGATGTTCTACGGCAAGGCCACAAAGACCTCCATCAAACGTGAGTAAGCTGACCATTATTAATAACTGAAATTCTTATTAACTATTCATTCCTATTGATCGATGTTATTTGAGTTATATAGTATCTATCGGTCTACAACAAATAAATGAATAAAAAATTAATGAACTGATTAAGTTTTTATTAATCAAATTAGTCTAAATCAATCATTAATAATTACTTATTAATAACAGTCGTTACCTATTAAGATCGATTATTTTATTTATTAGTATTTTGTGGTACTGCATTAACACTACTGTCCTCCAGTTACTTATCATGTATTTTTTTTTCTTTATCATCACTCTGATTTACTGTTGTAATTATCTACTATCAATTCATCATTATTAATTATCATTAATTACACGTGCTACACGACGGCTCTGTTCCTCACCTAGAACTTGTTATCAGTAAAGTAGTTCCTTATTAACGTGATCTTAATCCACTGGATGTTAATTCCAGTAAATATTAATCTGTATTGCTCTATCGCTAATCATTACTTCGTATATTAATTACCGGTTAATGAATTATTTATTACATTCATTAACCATAGGTCGGTGTATGTTAATCCATCAAGAATTAGCAGAGAGTGCCAGATCAGCATTTGTCCTAAACCTGCTCTCCCCACTCCCTCCTCCCAAACCGCCCGCCTGCCCTCACCCCGGAGAGTTCTGTGTAAAGACACCCACACGCACCCTGCACACCCCCCGTTTCTTTTTGATTGTCATTTTTTTAGCTATTTATTTATCTAGCCTCCCTCCCCCTTACCTTTTCTTACTCTTCTCTCTCACCACCGGGGACCGGGGACCGGGGACCAGGCAGAGGCGGCGGTGCCCAGCCCCAGCCGCCCGCCCTCCCCACCCCACCGCAGCGAGCCCCATTGCTACAAGGCCGCCAGAAGTTAATCTGCTTATGTGTAAACGTGGTGGCAGCTGAGGTATGTTTAAGAATACTGGTAAGTGTTGCTAGAAACCTACAAATATTTTCCGGGTGTTAACCGCGGGGTGCCAGCTTTGTGGGCCTACCACCCAGCACCCAGCTCTGCGCAGGTCTGGAATAAACCGGTATCTCGTCTCGGTGTGTGAGACTGGCCTATCGCACGCCGGGAAACGAAACCGCCTTTTCGGACACCACCATCAGCAAAGCAGCGACCCCGCTTTGCCTGAGGCTGCTGGGCCTGTCCTCTGGGCGCTGCTCACCACTGGAACGCATCCCGCTGGCGACGGACACGCCGACGGCCGCTAGCGAGAGGCGCGGCCCACCTCTCCGGCAGCCGGAGCCCGGCCTCGGGGACGCAGGTCTCTGCCCAGGCCGAGGCACGGGGCTGCTGCTTTCCCAGGGACGGCTTCAACCGGGAGCCGAGCCGAGCACATCGCCCGCAGGCGGACACCGAGGCGGGCCACAGCGCAGGCTGTAGCAGAGAAGGCGGCGTTGTCCACAGCGTTACCAGACTTTTTCGTTTCTTACTGCGTGCACACCCGCCACACACGCTCCCAAACCGGCCCCGGCACGAACCCCTCGCCCGCGGCCACACGCACACACGGAGACACCCCCCCTCCCCCTTCCGCCAGCAGTTTTGCCGGCCCGGGGAAGGAAGGAAGGCGGGAGACTTTAGGACCCCGCGGCGTCCCTGCCGCACCCGTGCCCCCCTCCCGCCTTTCGTCCTCAGTCCGTCGGTCGGCCAGTCCGTCGGTCAGTCACCCTGCTGAAGGTATGCGAGGCACAAAGCGGGGGTATTGTTTAGGCTCTGTCAGGAGTCAACGAGGCGCAAGCCTGAGGGAAGGAACAAGGCAACCGCAAAGGGAACGCAACTGCCGACCTTTGAGTGAACTATCCTAAGTAACATCTAATTAACATCGACTCGGCATAGCACAAGCCTGCCCTCCGGTAGGGGAAGACCCCTACCCACAGAAGCCCCTTC
Organism: Phaethon aethereus; assembly: GCF_964289735.1. NCBI lineage: Eukaryota > Metazoa > Chordata > Aves > Phaethontiformes > Phaethontidae > Phaethon > Phaethon aethereus. The sequence continues at coordinate 73,114 of NW_028114120.1, read as the reverse complement.
CTCACGGGGCACGCGCAGTAAAAAAGGAGGACGCTGTCGCCGTGGAGACGAGGCTTGCGGGAACCAACAGGCGCAAGGGCGCCTGCGCCAGCTCTCAAGAAAATAACGGTGACTTGTTGCTCGGAGCGTAGAAATATTTTCCCTGCGTTAACCGAGGCGCGCCAGCTTTGTGGGCCTACCACCGGCACCCAGCTCGGCGCAGGGGCGGAAGAAAAGCCGCCGTCTCGACTCCGTGTGTTTCCCGGCGCTCTGCGCACCGGGTGACGGAACCCGCGTTTGGCACAACAGCCCCGCTGCGCGCGGGCCGCCGCCGCCGCGCGGTGAAAACCAACGAACGCGAACGGCGGGGGAGGTGAAAAACGAAAAGAGAAAAAAACCCCCCAACCCAACCGACCCAAACAGAAACCTCCGAAAAGCGCCGCCATCCCCCCTCCCCCAGCCAGCCTCTGCGCCAGGCTCCCTCCCCCGCCGCCGGGGGGGCCGGTTGCCGGGCAGCGGGGCACGCGCGGCTGCAGCCCCCCTTGCCCCCCGCTGCTCCGGGGCGCCGGAGAGTCTCCGGCCGGGGGGGGCCGCACCCACCGGCCTGCGGGTCCGGAGCTGCAGCGCAGGGAGGGGGAGCGCGCGCGCGCGGGGGGGGGTGGCTGAGTGAGTCTGAGCGCGCGTGTGTCGCGGGGGGGGGCGGTGTCTGCAGGATCGCGGGCGCAGACCTTAATATATTTATTTTTAACAACGGCTTGTTTAGCCTGGGGAAGTGGAGGGTCAGGGCACTGCAGTAGCTGCAGCCTGCAGCTGCTTGAAGAATGGTTTTGTGATAAATGATTTAGTCCCAAACAGGATTCCAATTTAAGTTTGCAATTTATTAAACAAATAGAGGCAAGCAAACAGCGCTGGGTGCGCCGGGAGTCTCCGCTCCACCAAGACGCACACCTTCACTTCTTACAATTCCTTCCTTTATACTTCTCTAGGCTTCGTTTCTTGCCTTTCTCCGCCTTTTTCTTGGAAGATGACTCTTTCTTTAAGTACGTCACCACTTCCCCGGTCTGCGCATGCTTCATCTTTTTCTAGGTGGTCGTCCGGTGGTCGTTGGGAGGAAGATGTTCCTCTTCGTCAGTGCACTCTACATGACCTCTCTGTTTGTGCAGGCGCTCCGTTATTCCACTTATATTATGCTACCTTATTTGGCTATACATTTTCTTGACATTTCTGCGGTTATTTACAACACTGGTTTGCACTAGTATATCAGGAACTAACTTACATATCAGGAGGCTACATAAGTTACACATATCAAGGGAGTTACCCAAACTATACTTATCAGGAAGTTACATAAAGACTACCACTCCCCTGTTTATGGTCATGCCCTACATATATTCCTTTATTTCAATATAAATGACATTTGCTTCAAGCTTATATTCACTAGATTTTCTTTACACGAATCGCTCATTCCTCACAGTTTCAGGGACAATGGAGCTTTTCTTAGTAGCGGGAAGAGCAAGAAACCTCCACAAATTACAGCTGGGAAGGTTCTGTCTGGATGTGAGAAAAAATAATCCTCACTGAGAGGGTAGTCTTGTGCTGCAAGAGATCACCCAGAGGGAGTCTGGATTATCCCATGGCTTTGTGTTTCAAGGAGCAGCTGGTGAGGGTGGAGAGCCATCAGTGAAGGCATAGAAATGCCAGGGTGAGAGCTAGGTGGGAAAGCAAGATGGCTGTCAGCAAGCTGAAGGGAAAGAGGTGAGGCATGGGACAGTGTAGGGCAGCCTGCATAGAGATGGCCAAGGGTTCTAGCAAGACCGAGAGGTCCAAAAGGACTGAGGTCTTTGTCGTCTTGACTATAGCAGCTGTCTCTACCACCAGGGCCAGTGAGACAAAACTTTATTCTTCTCTTCTCAGAAACTGCCTTCCCAGGACCTGGGCTCAGGGTTTGGCCTTGCCTGCTTCATAAAACGAACCAAGGGTTTTCTCAGCATTACAGCCACCTGTGCAGTGCCCTTGCCTACCTGCAGTCACCGTCTCCAAGTATCTGCTCTAATGAGTCAATGAGGAGCCTTTGGCAGTAATGGGTCTCATTAAGTCCCATTAATGCTTCAAGGTATTTTGGGGTTTGCTTCTGGCTTTGACTTCTTGAGAGGTTTGTTCAGTCTTCTCCCAGTATCTGAGGTTCACGGACTGAGCCCCAAATACACCATGGGGCTCCTTAAAACACAGAAAGCCCTAACAAGTCATGCCTCTTCCTGTAACGTTCTCCACGTCTGCAAGACTCGTATAGCTAATCTGAGTTGTTTCATAGCATGGTTAAGAAGGAAGATTTCAAAGTGCACCTAATAAAGTTATTTTTAATTTTAAAGGCTGTATTTTGTTAATTTCAGTTTAAAGAAGTGATAGAAGCATTATCCAACTGATATGGATCCTGAGTGTCAGGAGCGTCTCCTGAGGAGGTCTGGACAGTTAGGAAAAGCAGTCCCTTGAGATCTGACACTGGGTGGACAACCTTGCTCCTCACCTCCCCAGACTCCCCACCTGTCATTGGCCACCTGGGATTTACATCACTTTCCCTTCATCAGACTTCTCTGAACTCTGGGAGCTGAATGTTAGAGCTCCATTGCACCATCTCCCACCCACTTTCCTTAGAGGACTGGCTGCACACAGGCACAGAAGGATGTTTCCCATTTGCAAGCAAAGCAAAGTAAAGCACGATCAAGTGTCTTAAGCAATAAAACACTCCTCAACCATATACTAAGTACAAGCTGCCTCTAATGAGGTCGCCTTTCTACAAGGGATGATCTTACGAGAAATGTTTTAGATAGATAGATAGATAAAGGTAGATACAATTAAAAGAGTTGGCTAAAGATACCGTTATACTACTGAAAGACAGGCAGGCTTTTAGTCCCTGAAGCTCAAAGCAGCAGTGTGGGTGGGAAGTATCTGAATGAACAAAGAGTAAGGGAAGGAGAATAATGGAAAGGGCCTTTGTCTAGACAGTCTGCTGAAAACATTACTTCAGAAATGGTCATTGTATCAGCACAGGTGAAAATATATGAAAGATTAGAATTATTAACTACAAAAGACATTAACCACTTGATCCAGTGTGGCCTGGCAGCAAAGGCAGCCAGCAGTGTCCTGACGTGTATAAAGAGGAGCCTCGCCAAAAGAGTGAGGGAAGTGGTTGTCTCCCCATGCTCATTGCTTGTTAGACCACCTGTAACCAATTATATCCAGTTTTAGGGCCCCAGTTCAGGTGTACTGATCTGGCTGGGATGGGGTTACCTTCCTTCATAGCAGCCTGTGTGGTGCTATGTTTTGCATTTGTGCCTTAAACAGTGTTGATAACACACCAGTGTTCTGGCTATTGCTGAGCAGTGTTTGCACTGTGTCAAGGCCTTCTCTGCTCCCTCCCAGTGAGTAGGCTGCAGATGGGCAAGAACAGCTGACCCCAACTGACCAAAGGGATATTCTCTAACGTACGACGTTGTGCTGAGCAATAAAAGCTGGGACAGAGGAAGAAGGAACTAGAATTTTTTTGTTACAGGAATCACTTCCTAGTTCACATGGAATCCCTTGCATAGCATTAGTAAAAGGCCTTAGACCTTCATAAGCAGTGAACTTCCACCTAGCTACTGATGAAGTTCTACTGAACTCTTACTTAGTCGCGTGAGGGAAGGCCCTGAAACTGGTGTAAATTAGAAAGATAAGATAGCCACATCCATCAGCAGAGGTTGCCTCATCGAGAAAAGAAAAAGAACGGCCCGCTTGGAGACAGTGAAAGGATCCAATGAGGAAAAAGGAGACCCCAGACCCAAATACTCCAACTGGACTAAACCGTCTCACAAGGGGAGGGGAGCTTAGACTGTAAGGGTATAATTGTCCAGAGAGTCTCTGGTTCGGGGTCCGTCTCCAGAGGCACTCAGCTCAAGCTGTTCTTCACCACTGTACCGCTTAATAAATTCAACTGGTATACGTCATGTCAGAGATTCTGCTTCAGGAAACCTAGGGTTGAGCCTGAGGGAAGAGAAAGCACCCAAGAGAGACTCTGTGTGTGTGTGTGTGTGTGTGTGTGTGTAGAGTCGAAAGGCGCACACGTCGGCTCACTGGAGTCTCCTGCTGCAAAGGGACTCCAGACCCAGCAGTTAAAGTCTCGGGTGGTGTGTGTGCAACTCCTTGATTGGTGTGTGAATGCTCAGGCAGCGGCTTCTCCATTAACGTTTTTTCATTCAAAGAGTCTTCTGTGTGGAGACTGGCTGGGCATCATTTTTGCTTGTGGGAGGTGGTGAGTGGTTGCCTTTGCGTTGCTTGTTATTATTATTGGTTGTTGATTTTTAAAAAATCTCTTTCTTTCACCTGCTAAGCTGTCTTTATCTTGACCCACAACTTTCCGTGCTTTATTTCTTCCTGTTCTCTCTCCTGTCCCAGTGGGGAAGGGGGGGAAAGAGTGAGCGGCTGCGTGGCTGCCGGGCTATTGGCCAGAGTCAATCCACCACATCAAGGAAGACGTTGACAACTGGGAGTGACTTCAGTGGGAGGCTGCCAAGATGCGCAGGGGCTGCAGCACTTGCCTGGGGAGCAGAAACTGAGGGAAAGGGCTGCCTTCGGCCTGGGAAAGGGAAGGTCTGGGGAACCTCATAGCAGCCAGCCAGTCCCTGCAGGGAGGTTTTCAGGAAGATGGAGCCAGTCTTGTCACCGTGGTGCTTGGCAGGACGATAATAGACGATAGTCAAATGTTGAAATAAGGAATGTTGAGGCTGGAGATAGGGACAATCTTTCTCTCCATAAGGGCATCCAAACATTGAAGCAGGTTTCCCAGAGATGTTTTCCTGTCTTTGTCCTTGGACATTTTCCAGCCCCCATGTGGCAAAGCCTTGAGCAAAGTGGTCTGACTCCATAGCCGATTCTGCTGTGAGCATGAGGTTGGACTGGAGACCTACTGAGGTCCCATTCAGGAGAGTGGAAAACTAAATGATGCTGTGGTTCCTTCCTCTCTAGGTGTGCCCTTGATGACAGTAGGGAAAGCTGTCAGGTTCCCCGTGACCATGGAAGTAAGTCAGATGCTGGCATAGTCAGATCAGCTGAAGTTGTCTTCTCCTCCTCCAGGCAGTGTTGCTCAGATGCAGGACTGCTTCACAGGTATCCCCAAACAGCCCTGGTTATTTCCTTTGCTTCACCGTTCATTCCCTTTTCATTCTTTTCCCACCTCTCAAGTCCTGCTCTTTAACCATCCTTATCCCCACCCATGCAAAAAGCCAAGGACTTTTCACTGTTTATCCAGTGGCCCTGCATTTGCTCACTTTGAACCCTCCTTTGGTGTCTCTGCGGTGGTTACTGTGGTGCTTTCTACCTCGCATTGCAACTCAACTTAACGCCAGTACTCTTTTCTTCTCTGTAGTGTCCTGCAGCTACTTAAGTTCTGATCTTGTTAGAGGCACCACGACTCAGGATGGCCGTTGGCACGCATACTTTAAAAGCTGGACTGTTGGAGGTTCAGTCCAGAGGGACCTTGGCACACCTGGGATTTGGCCAGCAGAAACCTCAAGGTTTTGAAGGAAAAGCTCAGAAACAACTCCATGCAGCAGCATGGACAGGGACCTGACTGACTAAGGAGTGTCCTGAGGTGAAGTATCTGGGAACTGTGACAATGCCATATGAGTCAGTGGTTCTCACATTTCGAAAGGAGAGTGGAGTGTCTGGGGGAGGTCTGCCAACTTGAAGTGAAGGGCCTAAAGGATGAGCTGTGGGGAGAGTCTGAGGGAGCTGGGTGTCTGTAGCCTGCTGAAGTGGAGGCACGGGTTTACCTAGCAAGAGCCTGCACCTGCCTGGAGGGATAACGGAGCCAACCTGTTTTCTGCAGTCACCATTGATACGACAGAAGGAACAGCCACAAGCTGCCTCTTGGGAGCTTTAGGCTGAACCTCAGGAAAAATAAAATGGACTAGGAGGAGCGTTGCCATGATCTCCACCTTTGGAGCTCTTCAAGTTTCAGCGCCGCAAAGTCACGGCCAGCCTGGAGGCTGGACTAGAGACCCCCTCGCAGCAGTCTCTTTCCCAACAGGCCTGTGCCTTGCCACATGTCATATGAGAAGAGACTAAGCTGGAGGAGAGGGTCTCTACATCACAGGACAATTCAGGGTGGAAGGAGGGTCAGGAGGTCTCTAGTGTTGCACTGGCTCCAAGCAGGGCCAGCTCTGAGGTCAGACCAGCTTGCTCGCTAAATGCCAGAATCCGGAGAAAGAGTTTACACATGAACCAGGCATCTGTGCCGCCGTTACAGAAATGGAGACAAGGCCTTTGACCAGCTCCCTGAACACAGCTATTGGTACGTCATGCCCCCTGAGAACATCCATCCTCCCGGGAACATCCATCTTCTTGTCCAAAGGAGTGGGATCCTTATGCAACTATCCTGCCATATCTCCAGACCATGGGGTGCTTTACACTGTAAACAGAACTGAAGGAAAGCCTCTGACGTGGGTACTGTCAACTGAATTGCTAAAAGAGGGCAAGATGGAGGGATCTCGGAGCTTCCAGGTTCTTCCTGAAGATAGAAGGCCTCAGATATAGGAACAGAAGATAACAGTTTTGAACTAGCCTAGGCTTTAGATCATTTCACATGTGATGGCTCTGCTCCATCCTTTCAGTCATTGGCACCCAGAAACCTCATCTGCTTTTCCTTCCTCTCCTCCCAAAAGCTGATCAAGTGATGGGAAGAAAGGAAGGAGAAAGGCCCTAGGCCTCTGTGACTCACCTGGGCTCTGGCACTTGGAGGGCCACAGTGTCATCCATTGTACACCCCATAAAGAATCAAGCTGGGAAGTGACTCTTCACGTACAAGTGAACAAGGTCGATGCACAGGCAAGGCTGTGTCTGGAGACCAGTACACCTAGAGCATCGATCAAGCTGGGGCTGAAACTCAGGCCTGGTCTTCAATGGTCTCCTGGGCCCATGGACAGAGGTGTGGATGGAGGCCCCAGGTGAGGCTGATTAGGGTCCTGAAGGCCTGTGGATGCTCTCAGGGCCCTGACACTGCCCCCATGGGATCCCACCTGCCAGTGCCCTCAGTAGGCCAAGTTCTCATTCCCGCATGTGCAGGGTCTGTGCTCGGCTACTCTCCTTCCCCGCTTCTGTGCAGATCTGGGAGACCACAGTTTCATGCTGACTACAACCAAGGCTGAAACTGGTCTTCCCATCGCTGACCAACTTTTCCTCTTTTGGGAGTACAAGGTCCAGGTGAGCCTCAGACTGGGTGGCACAGTTAGAAGCTGACCCACACACAAGATCCCGCCTAACCTGTTGCATGTCCCATAGAGAACATCCACACATCTGACCTGCTCTGGTAGCAAGCAGGGCATCCTCCACTTCTCGCCTTCCCTGTTAGTCTCACCTAAAGATGTTGTATCTCCGTCAGTCACAAAAGCTGTGGGAGCTGTCCTTTTCCATCTTGGCTCTTGCTCCCCTAACGTCACAGCTTTGCGATGGCATGTTGTCCTCCTGCTGTCTGTGCTCCAGGCTGTGGGCTTTGGTGCACATTAGGCCTGTAGCACCTCAGATGTGGCACCAGGGCCAAGGGCAGATTTGTCACATGGACACCTGATACCAAAAGATTGGCCCTCTTTGTGTGGAAAGGCTTCACAGCCGATGTGTGCTGGAGTGGATGGCAGCAGGCAACATAATGATGAAGGAGGTTCTCACAACGAGAGCAAAAGCTGCAGTCCCCAAGACCAGACAGAAAACGGCCTTGGGCTGTGCAGCCCTGGCAGGAGAGGGGTTTGCTGTCCCAGGTGACTCTTGCAGCAATGCGTGGGGCCTGTGACAGAGGTGAAGCCGATCTCCAAGAAGGACAAGCTGCTGCTGAGAAAGTCCCCGGGGGAGGACAGCCTGTCATCCAGCCACACTGTGGACATCATGCTGGGGGCTGACTGGCTAGATAGCAGCTCTGCAGAGAAGTACCTTAGGGTCCTGGAGGGCAAGCAGCTGAGCATGAGCCAGCCATGCAGCCTCGCAGCAAAGGCCAGCAGCCTCCTGGGCTGCATTAGGAAAAGCATTGCCGGCAGATGGAGGGAAGTTAACCTTCTCCTCCACTGAGCACCGGTGGGCCACATCTGGAGTGCTGTGTCCAGTGCTGGGCTCCCCAGTGCAAGAAAGTTGTTGACCTGCTAAAGCAAGGCTATCAAAGGGCCACAAAGCTGATTTAAGGGACCGCAGCATCTTCCATAGGACGGAAGGCTGAGAGGTCTGGGACCGTTAAGCCTGGAGAAAAAATTGCTCAGGAGTGTGGAGTAATAGGGCACGGACTGTGGCAGGGCTTCAGGCCAAAGACCTTTATTGTTAGCGTAGCGTGCTTTTTATACAAATACAGCCCGTTCACGCACCTAAAAGTGCTACCCGGTTGGCTATTGCTTTAAGTCCACGCGACTCTCACAGAGGCAGGATTGGTCGCCTCTGTATGTCCACGCGCTCCTTTGCTTCTTCTTAGTTGTTTACCACAGCTCCTTCTCTTCAAGGTTGAGCCCTGCAGGTGTCCGGCTGTTTACCAGCTTCTCAATGCCACAGCTCCTTCTCCTTAAGGTCGAGCCATGCAGGGTGATCCCAATATCACCCCCTTTTTGTTTATCTATAAACAAAACCTGATGGTTCATTTGCAACCCGAGGACTGTGAGGAAGATGGACCATCTGTACACTCTTCTATCGTCCTGCACCACGAACTCAGCCCAGCAGTCGGTAGGTGCCAGCTTTACGTGGGCGTCCCCACGGAGGCAACGGTGGCCTTGCCGTACACCGGCCCACTGCCCTTTGGGAAATCCCGGTATTTATACATTTGCAGAGGAACGAGTTTCGACACACGTGGCCAGCGAGTGTCAGAACACGCCTTGGTTGCCACCTTTCAACACAGAGAGCCTATGGCATACGCGCCCGCTGGCCAGACGTGCTGCACGTGCCCCAGCCACCCTGTCTGTTGGTTCGTAGGCTTTGTTCACGCGGCATATTACCATAATCCAGCAGTCACATATCAACCATGCTCAAGCCAATAGCAGAAAGTTACAAGGCAAACAAAATTGTGAATTGTGCTTTATATTCCTCCATTACTGCATGTCTTCCCCATCCTCCCCTAACCTTGATCAACTTTCTTATCTCTTGGGCTGTTTTCTCTCACCCAGCATAGTATCTGTTTCTTACCCAGCCGTCCATTTTCTGATATTCTAACTGCAGTTTTCTCACAGGCCAAAATTCCATCTGTTAACCCCTCCGTATGTATACGATAATTGGCGATAATTTCCATTTCTGCCGACAAGCTAACTATTGCTTTTTCAGCTGAGATAAACTTCTGAGTCCCAAACAGGATTCCAATTGAAGTTTACAATGTATTACATTATATACATTAACCACTCTGCTAGACTTAGGCTTGCGGTCATACAAGGATACGTAGGACAGAAGGTTACACTTCATCACACGAATCAGATGAACATATTTCACATAGCTGTACTACTCCTCGTGATGGGAAAAGCGCCCGTACAAAGCTATGATAACCTTTATTATATCTCACCAAGGGATTTGTAGTTATAGAGTGCTTTGCCCTAAAAGCTTTCCATGTTCCTCTAATGATACCGCTAATTTCAGTCTGATCAATTATCTGTGTTATAAATGATTTAGTCCCAAACAGGATTCCAATTCAAATGTACAATTTATTAAACGAATAGAGGCAAGCAAACAGCGCTGGGTGCGCCAGGAGTCTCCGCTCCACCAAGACGCACACGGTACAGTTCCTGTTCCTGGTTTATATCCTGTCCATTAATACATATTCATGAACAGGCGTGTCTTCTTCGGCGCATGCCCTCTTCTCCTTCTAGGATCTTCTCGAATCTTCCTCAGCGTGATCCTGTTCGCTAATACATTTTCATGAATAGGCGTGTCTGCTAATACATATTAATGAACAGGCGTGTCTTCTTCAGAGCGTACCCTCTTCTCCTGCTAGAGTCTTCTCGAATCTCCCTCGGCGTGCCCCCAGGATGACCCCAAACCGTATGCATGCACTTTCTTTACACAATACTATGCGGTCAGTGGTCAAACTGGTTTGAGCTGATATACCAGCCAAGTAGTTTAACTTTCTCCTGTAAAATACCCCTTTTTATGGTGCAGGAGAAATCCATAAAAGTCCAGAAGGTTACACTTCATCACACGAATCAGATGAACATATTTCACAATCCCCCATCTTTTTCTTTATAGTATTGATTCGTGTTTTCGTTTCCAATTGAGTACTGCAGATATCTGCATTCCTTGTATAACCGAGTAGATTAATCTAGTAACAATTCCCCACATATCCCCAATACAACTATCCCGATTTTAGTAAGCCAATCACCACCCATAAAATCTCCCCAAAATCCTCCTAGATTGATTCCATTCCAAGTTTATCTCTCAGGAGGCCATTCGTTATACACCTGGACTCCTAGTCGCTCTCCCTAATTTATGGGTAACAGGAAAAAACTAGGTTTTATTGTTGATTACACGTACGGGCTGTACAATTAGAAAAGGTCCTCAGTTTTCCCATTTTTCTGGGGTAAACCCCAGCTGGACTTGTTCCAATATTGACTACAGTTATTTGCCGTAGTCAGAGTCAAGGAACTCACCCCAAGTAGAACTAGAAGAGGTCCGGTCAGGGCCATAGTGGTCGGCGGTCACAGCCCAAAGGGGTTGCAGCCCTTGGCAGACCCTTTTTAAGCCGCAACACCAGTTCCCCTCCGGTCTTGCCCTCTTCCTTCCTTTAAGGGGGTGCTTTCTTAGTACCCAAATTAATTGAGCACTGCTTGTGAAGGCCAGAGCTTTGCTAGATCAGTGGTTTGTCCAGACCTGAGCACTTGCCCGAGCCTGGCGATCCTCTTTATTTGCAAGGCTTTATGGCTACAGAAAACTGCCAGTTAGCCTGCAGTTCTTACAAATAAACACCACCTTCTACACCAAGGACAAATTCTAGTTCCAGCTCCTTTTTCCTGTTCTTCTTTTGCCAACAACTCCTTCCGATGATACTCGTTTGGAGTACCCATTGTTGTTTCCTATTACCCTTTCCCATTGTTTTCCAAACTTGGGGATTACTTATATTGCTCTCCATAGCTTCCCATGGCCATCGTTCACCTCGATTTGTTCCACCACAAACGTAACAATTAGTTATATTCAATGACTTAGCAATGTTTTCAGCAAGATTTACAAGTAGATTTTTAGCAACTGTGGGAATTTCATGTTTCACTCCTGTTTCTATTACAGGAGTAGCCGCAATAAAATTCCCACAGCAATTTAGTCAGATGTGACCTTCCACTCCTTCCCTGGACCTTTCACTCGTGACACATGTGTCCATCCTTTTTCAGCAGTTCTCACAGCTGTTTCTGTAGTGAATAAAACAAGGAAAGGTCCTTCCCAGAGGGGAGATAGGTTTCCTTCTTTCCATGTTTTTATCAGAATTTTATCTCCTGGTTCTAACTGATGAATTGCAAATCCTAAAGGTGGTGTTTGGGCCACCATCCCAATCTCTCTTCATTCTTTTAATCTTTTTCCAATGGTAATTATATCTTGTTGGATACTATGATCCTCAATTACATTGTTCCCCAGAGGCATTCCTTGAAAATAAGGCATGCCATAGAACATTTCATATGGCGATATTCCAGTCTCACTGTATGTTTTCATTAAGTGCCAATGGTAAACATTTCGTCCAGGGCATTTGTGTCTCAATCATTAATTTAGCCAATTGTTGTTTTATTGTTTGATTCATTCTTTCTACCTTCCCCGAGCTTTGTGGGTGCCACGGAGTGTGGTATTCCCACTGAATACCTAATGATTGACATAATAGTTTTATTATTTTAGAAGTAAAGTGTGTGCCCTGGTCAGAATCAATGTACTGGATTATCCCATATCTAGGTATCAAATGTTCCAATAAAATTTTTACCACCATCTGTGCCATAGCTCGTGCTACAGGGTACGCTTCTACCCACTGTGTTAAATGATCTACTATTACCAATAAATATTTTATCCTCCCTACCTTAGGCAATTCAGTGAAATCGACTTGTACTTTCTCAAAAGGTCTGTAAGCTGTTTTTCTCCCTCCCGTGGCTGCTTGTCGAAACACTGTCTTATTTACCTTTTGACAGGTTAAGCAACCTTGTGTAATTTGCTTTGCTATTTCAAAAATTCCAATACCACCAAATTGTTTAAGAAAATGATCACTTAACGCTTTTGTACCCCAATGTGTTTGTGCATGCAAACGTTCTAATATTCGCCTGGTGTAGGCTTTTGGCAGCATTTCTCGCCCATCGGGCAGTGCCCATTTTCCTTGTTCTAATTTAGCTCCTATTTTCTTCAATTTTGTTTGTCCTTCTGGGGTAAACTCCTTCTCTCTTTCCTCTCGTCCTTCTTTGCTGGTGTCCTCCTTTGTTTGTATGACATTAATTTTGGCAACTTTAGTCCTCAAGGCTGCTTCCTGGGCCTCTTTAGCTGCTAAGTTATTTCCTCTAGTTCGGTAATCACCAAAAGTCCCTTTTGGTGTCCCCTCACATGTACCACTGCTATCTCCTTTGGTTCTCTTAACGCCTTTAAAATTTTTACTATTAATTCTTGATGTATTAAATTCCTCCCGTGAGTATTAATCCAACCTCTTTCTTCCCAAATTTTTCCAAAAGTGTGGACCACCCCATATGCGTATTTAGAATCTGTAAATATAGTCCCACTTCTTCCTTTTAATAATTCCAGGGCCCTACATAGGGCACACAGCTCACAAGCCTGAGCTGACCATGATGGACTAAGAGGTCCTGATTCCACAATTTCTAAGTCCTTATTAATTATTGCATATCCCGATTTTCTCTTCCCTTCTACCACTCGGGAGGAGCCATCTATAAACAGCGCTTCTCCATTTTACAACTCAGCATCTCTTAGATCTGGTCTCACCTTAGTCTGGGTCTCAATTACCTCTAAACAGTTATGTTGTAATTCCTCTGGTGGTTCTCCAAACAAAAATTGTGCTGGACTCTGAGCAGAAGTCACCCTCAGTTCTAAGTCAGGGGAGTCTATTAGTATTGCTTCATACTTTAGGATCCGGCTGTCCGTTAACCATTTTTCCGCTTCTTGTTGTAAAACATTTCTGACATTGTGTGGGGTATACACTGTTAAAGGAGCACTAAAGGTAATCTTCCTAACTTCCTCTATTAATAATGCTGTAGCAACCAAAGCTTGGAGACAAGCAGGCCATGCTCTGCTTACTGGATCAAGTAACTTAGAACAATGCCCCATGGGTTTTTTGGATTCCTGCCCAGTCTTGAGTAAGAACTCCATATGCTGTCTGGCTTGATGTATTCACAAAGAGATAGAAAGGTTTTTCTAGATCTGGGAGGCTCAATACAGGTGCTTGTATTAATGCCCTTTTTACTTCCTCAAATCTCTGATCATCTTCAATAAACCATTTAAGTTGGTTATTAGTTAATTTTTCATATAAGAATTTTACTTTATCACTATAATTTTCAAGCCATGGTCTACAATATCCTAATAATCCCAGTATTTGCCTAATTTCCGTTTTAGTCTGTGGGGGTCTTAAGGATAGAATCCCAGATACCCTATCAGGATCTAACTTCTTCCTTCCCTTACTCAGCCAATGTCCTAAATATTTTACTTCTTGTTCTACAAACTGTAGCTTTGATCGGGACACCTTTAATCCCTTTTCCCCTTGAAAATTTAACAATTTAATGGTGGTTTTTCGGATCCCCTCTTCAGTTTCTCCTGCTACTAATGAATCGTCCACATATTGCAATAATTTTACCTCCTTAGGTATTGTGAAATCTTGTAGAATTGTTTCTAAAGTTTGTCCAAATAGATTTGGTGACTCCGTAAACCCTTGTGGTAACACAGTCCATCTTAATTGTTGTTTTTGTCCTGTTTCGGGGTCCTCCCACTCAAAGGCAAAATAATCTCTGGATGCCTCATCCAGAGGACAGGCCCAAAAAGCATCTTTCAAATCTATTACACTATACCAAGTATGTTTGGGAGATATATGACTCAATAAAGTATAAGGATTTGCCACCACAGGGAATTTAGTGATTTTTCGCTGATTTACAGCTCTTAAGTCCTGCACCATCCTGTATGACCCATCCGGCTTTTTTACGGGAAGAATGGGCGTGTTACGAGGTGACATACATGGTTCTAGGGTTCCTTTTTCCAAAAGTCTGTCAACTACAGGTTTTAATCCTTTTCGACCCTCCATAGGTATAGGGTATAGCTTGATTCTAATTGGGCGGTGCGGATCTATTATTTGAACGCTTATGGGGTCCATTTTGTCTTTCCAGTTTCCCCTTCCTTATACCACACTGAGGGGTTAATAGCTTCTTCATCCTCTTGTGTTAAAGTGTATAATTTAATCTGCAATTTGTCCCCTTGACTCTGAATGCTCAAGTTTAACTTCAAAATCAAATCCCTTCCTAATAAATTGTATTCCGCTTCAGGGAGCAAAAGTAAATCATTAAGACAAATTTTCTTTTCTGTTTCTACTTCTACATCTTTCAATATATTTACTTTAAAAGGCTCTCCTTTTGCTCCTGCTACTGACACGTAACTCTTCCCTTTTTCTATTCCTTTTGGAAGTTTTTGAATGGTTGACTTTTCGGCCCCTGTATCCACTAAAAATAAAACTTCCTCTTTATGGGGACCAATCAATAATTTTATCAAGGGCTCTGTTGATGTTGAGGTCCCCAGAAGATAGAGCCCCCGACACCCCTAATCTTCTTTGAACATTTTCTCATCCCATTCCCGTTTACGGCAGTTTTTCTGAACACGTCCCTTTTTGTTACAATAGTAACAGATGGGAGTTGTGGGTCTGTCTTGATGAGATTGTCCCTGGGGTGGCTGTTCTGGTCTCTTATCTTTTTTTCTCTCCCAGCTGAGTCTTACTCCTCTGACTTTCCCTCACTGCTGCTACAAAAATTCTTGCCTCTGCTTCTTGTTTTTCTTCGTCCCTCCTGACATAAACCTTTTGAGCTTCTCTTAGTAATTCTTCCAACCCTCTCTCTTGCCAATCCTCTATATCCACCCAGAGGTACTTCCCGTAAAGGATACAAAGACGCTCTGGGTGCTCAGTTTGGGATCCTCCCCTTAGAGTTGAATTCGACCCTGGGGCCGTAGGGGAAGTCATCAAATTTGGTGACGGTATTTGACGGGTAGCTGGATTATACGGGGGAGGTAAGTGATCTAGGGGGTCCCAATCCTTCTTTTCCTTTTCCATGTGTTGCTCCCCTACGGTCTTATTTTTCCCTACTCCTGTTTTAAGATGAAAAATGCCCACACAGGCCTTTATCCATAAACTAGCATACTCGCTCTCCTCTTGGCAAAACGGTTCCTTAGAATTTACATACAGGTTTAGCGTCTGACAAACCCAATCCTCAAATGACCCAAATACAGGCCAAAAAAAACGTGGGGTCTCAAGGGGTTCTTTGGCCATTTTACCATACAATATTTAACTAATTTCTCTTTTGTCTTCCCTTTTCCAGGGCCCTTATTATTCCAATGTTTTAACATTATTCCTAATGGAATCTCCGGAGGTATTTTTAGTAATTCGCTCCCTTTCTTCTGGTCCTGGGTTCTCGATTTCGTCTGACCCATCTAGGAATTTTTACTGTGGCAATTCCTACAGCCCTTGGTTACCAAGCAGAGTGTCTTGCAGGGGGTTTCAAACTTCTCACTCACCTATGGATCCTATAAAAATCGCTTCGGTCCTTCACCGGCCAAGTCCCTCGCGGGAGATTGGAACCGCGGTTAGAAGACCTCCACAATCGCTTCGGAACGAGGTTCCGTCTCAGTCACACTCTTACACACACAGGCAACCGAATCCCACCCAACCGAACGGTATACACCTTAAATACTTACAACCCCGTCGTCTTCGTTCGGATCTTCGCGCGCAGAATTACGGGCAAAATAAACTGCTGCAGCCGGCAAGGGAGCTCATAAAAAATCAAATTCTTTGCTTGCCCCTATTTGGGTTCAGGATGGTGTTAGTCCCGACCCGATCAGGAGCCACCAAATGGTGGGGCGCCCCTCCTAGATCAAGTCAGTATTCAGGAACCAAGACCATCCCGGACGAGTCCCCAGTTGTGATAAATGATTTAGTCCCAAACAGGATTCCAATTTAAGTTTGCAATTTATTAAACAAATAGAGGCAAGCAAACAGCGCTGGGTGCGTCGGGAGTCTCCGCTCCACCAAGACGCACACCTTCACTTCTTACAATTCCTTCCTTTATACTTCTCTAGGCTTCGTTTCTTGCCTTTCTCCGCCTTTTTCTTGGAAGATGACTCTTTCTTTAAGTACGTCACCACTTCCCCGGTCTGCGCATGCTTCATCTTTTTCTAGGTGGTCGTCCGGTGGTCGTTGGGAGGAAGATGCTCCTCTTCGTCAGTGCACTCTACATGACCTCTCTGTTTGTGCAGGCGCTCCGTTATTCTACTTATATTATGCTACCTTATTTGGCTATACATTTTCTTGACATTTCTGCGGTTATTTACAACACTGGTTTGCACTAGTATATCAGGAACTAACTTACATATCAGGAGGCTACATAAGTTACACATATCAAGGGAGTTACCCAAACTATACTTATCAGGAAGTTACATAAGGACGACCACTCCCCTGCTTATGGTCATGCCCTACATATATTCCTTTATTTCAATATCAATGACATTTGCTTCAAGCTTATATTCACTAGATTTTCTTTACACGAATCGCTCATTCCTCACAGTTTCAGGGACAATGGAGCTTTTCTTAGTAGCGGGAAGAGCAAGAAACCTCCACAAATTGCAGCTGGGAAGGTTCTGTCTGGATGTGAGAAAAAATAATCCTCACTGAGAGGGTAGTCTTGTGCTGCAAGAGATCACCCAGAGGGAGTCTGGATTATCCCATGGCTTTGTGTTTCAAGGAGCAGCTGGTGAGGGTGGAGAGCCATCAGTGAAGGCATAGAAATGCCAGGGTGAGAGCTAGGTGGGAAAGCAAGATGGCTGTCAGCAAGCTGAAGGGAAAGAGGTGAGGCATGGGACAGTGTAGGGCAGCCTGCATAGAGATGGCCAAGGGTTCTAGCAAGACCGAGAGGTCCAAAAGGACTGAGGTCTTTGTCGTCTTGACTATAGCAGCTGTCTCTACCACCAGGGCCAGTGAGACAAAACTTTATTCTTCTCTTCTCAGAAACTGCCTTCCCAGGACCTGGGCTCAGGGTTTGGCCTTGCCTGCTTCATAAAACGAACCAAGGGTTTTCTCAGCATTACAGCCACCTGTGCAGTGCCCTTGCCTACCTGCAGTCACCGTCTCCAAGTATCTGCTCTAATGAGTCAATGAGGAGCCTTTGGCAGTAATGGGTCTCATTAAGTCCCATTAATGCTTCAAGGTATTTTGGGGTTTGCTTCTGGCTTTGACTTCTTGAGAGGTTTGTTCAGTCTTCTCCCAGTATCTGAGGTTCACGGACTGAGCCCCAAATACACCATGGGGCTCCTTAAAACACAGAAAGCCCTAACAAGTCATGCCTCTTCCTGTAACGTTCTCCACGTCTGCAAGACTCGTATAGCTAATCTGAGTTGTTTCATAGCATGGTTAAGAAGGAAGATTTCAAAGTGCACCTAATAAAGTTATTTTTAATTTTAAAGGCGGTATTTTGTTAATTTCAGTTTAAAGAAGTGATAGAAGCATTATCCAACTGATATGGATCCTGAGTGTCAGGAGCGTCTCCTGAGGAGGTCTGGACAGGTAGGAAAAGCAGTCCCTTGAGATCTGACACTGGGTGGACAACCTTGCTCCTCACCTCCCCAGACTCCCCACCTGTCGTTGGCCACCTGGGATTTACATCACTTTCCCTTCATCAGACTTCTCTGAACTCTGGGAGCTGAATGTTAGAGCTCCATTGCACCATCTCCCACCCACTTTCCTTAGAGGACTGGCTGCACACAGGCACAGAAGGATGTTTCCCATTTGCAAGCAAAGCAAAGTAAAGCACGATCAAGTGTCTTAAGCAATAAAACACTCCTCAACCATATACTAAGTACAAGCTGCCTCTAATGAGGTCGCCTTTCTACAAGGGATGATCTTACGAGAAATGTTTTAGATAGATAGATAGATAAAGGTAGATACAATTAAAAGAGTTGGCTAAAGATACCGTTATACTACTGAAAGACAGGCAGGCTTTTAGTCCCTGAAGCTCAAAGCAGCAGTGTGGGTGGGAAGTATCTGAATGAACAAAGAGTAAGGGAAGGAGAATAATGGAAAGGGCCTTTGTCTAGACAGTCTGCTGAAAACATTACTTCAGAAATGGTCATTGTATCAGCACAGGTGAAAATATATGAAAGATTAGAATTATTAACTACAAAAGACATTAACCACTTGATCCAGTGTGGCCTGGCAGCAAAGGCAGCCAGCAGTGTCCTGACGTGTATAAAGAGGAGCCTCGCCAAAAGAGTGAGGGAAGTGGTTGTCTCCCCATGCTCATTGCTTGTTAGACCACCTGTAACCAATTATATCCAGTTTTAGGGCCCCAGTTCAGGTGTACTGATCTGGCTGGGATGGGGTTACCTTCCTTCATAGCAGCCTGTGTGGTGCTATGTTTTGCATTTGTGCCTTAAACAGTGTTGATAACACACCAGTGTTCTGGCTATTGCTGAGCAGTGTTTGCACTGTGTCAAGGCCTTCTCTGCTCCCTCCCAGTGAGTAGGCTGCAGATGGGCAAGAACAGCTGACCCCAACTGACCAAAGGGATATTCTCTAACGTACGACGTTGTGCTGAGCAATAAAAGCTGGGACAGAGGAAGAAGGAACTAGAATTTTTTTGTTACAGGAATCACTTCCTAGTTCACATGCAATCCATTGCATAGCATTAGTAAAAGGCCTTAGACCTTCATAAGCGGTGAACTTTCACCTAGCTACTGATGAAGTTCTACTGAACTCTTACTTAGTCGCGTGAGGGAAGGCCCTGAAACTGGTGTAAATTAGAAAGATAAGATAGCCACATCCATCAGCAGAGGTTGCCTCATCGAGAAAAGAAAAAGAACGGCCCGCTTGGAGACAGTGAAAGGATCCAATGAGGAAAAAGGAGACCCCAGACCCAAATACTCCAACTGGACTAAACCGTCTCACAAGGGGAGGGGAGCTTAGACTGTAAGGGTATAATTGTCCAGAGAGTCTCTGGTTCGGGGTCCATCTCCAGAGGCACTCAGCTCAAGCTGTTCTTCACCACTGTACCGCTTAATAAATTCAACTGGTATACGTCATGTCAGAGATTCTGCTTCAGGAAACCTAGGGTTGAGCCTGAGGGAAGAGAAAGCACCCAAGAGAGACTCTGTGTGTGTGTGTGTGTGTGTGTGTGTGTGTGTGTGTGTGTGTAGAGTCGAAAGGCGCACACGTCGGCTCACTGGAGTCTCCTGCTGCAAAGGGACTCCAGACCCAGCAGTTAAAGTGTCGGGTGGTGTGTGTGCAACTCCTTGATTGGTGTGTGAATGCTCAGGCAGCGGCTTCTCCATTAACGTTTTTTCATTCAAAGAGTCTTCTATGTGGACACTGGCTGGGCATCATTTTTGCTTGTGGGAGGTGGTGAGTGGTTGCCTTTGCGTTGCTTGTTATTATTATTGGTTGTTGATTTTTTAAAAATCTCTTTCTTTCACCTGCTAAGCTGTCTTTATCTTGACCCACAACTTTCCGTGCTTTATTTCTTCCTGTTCTCTCTCCTGTCCCAGTGGGGAAGGGGAGGAAAGAGTGAGCGGCTGCGTGGCTGCCGGGCTATTGGCCAGAGTCAATCCACCACATCAAGGAAGACGTTGACAACTGGGAGTGACTTCAGTGGGAGGCTGCCAAGATGCGCAGGGGCTGCAGCACTTGCCTGGGGAGCAGAAACTGAGGGAAAGGGCTGCCTTCGGCCTGGGAAAGGGAAGGTCTGGGGAACCTCATAGCAGCCAGCCAGTCCCTGCAGGGAGGTTTTCAGGAAGATGGAGCCAGTCTTGTCACCGTGGTGCTTGGCAGGACGATAATAGACGATAGTCAAATGTTGAAATAAGGAATGTTGAGGCTGGAGATAGGGACAATCTTTCTCTCCATAAGGGCATCCAAACATTGAAGCAGGTTTCCCAGAGATGTTTTCCTGTCTTTGTCCTTGGACATTTTCCAGCCCCCATGTGGCAAAGCCTTGAGCAAAGTGGTCTGACTCCGTAGCCGATTCTGCTGTGAGCATGAGGTTGGACTGGAGACCTACTGAGGTCCCATTCAGGAGAGTGGAAAACTAAATGATGCTGTGGTTCCTTCCTCTCTAGGTGTGCCCTTGATGACAGTAGGGAAAGCTGTCAGGTTCCCCGTGACCATGGAAGTAAGTCAGATGCTGGCATAGTCAGATCAGCTGAAGTTGTCTTCTCCTCCTCCAGGCAGTGTTGCTCAGATGCAGGACTGCTTCACAGGTATCCCCAAACAGCCCTGGTTATTTCCTTTGCTTCACCGTTCATTCCCTTTTCATTCTTTTCCCACCTCTCAAGTCCTGCTCTTTAACCATCCTTATCCCCACCCATGCAAAAAGCCAAGGACTTTTCACTGTTTATCCAGTGGCCCTGCATTTGCTCACTTTGAACCCTCCTTTGGTGTCTCTGCGGTGGTTACTGTGGTGCTTTCTACCTCGCATTGCAACTCAACTTAACGCCAGTACTCTTTTCTTCTCTGTAGTGTCCTGCAGCTACTTAAGTTCTGATCTTGTTAGAGGCACCACGACTCAGGATGGCCGTTGGCACGCATACTTTAAAAGCTGGACTGTTGGAGGTTCAGTCCAGAGGGACCTTGGCACACCTGGGATTTGGCCAGCAGAAACCTCAAGGTTTTGAAGGAAAAGCTCAGAAACAACTCCATGCAGCAGCATGGACAGGGACCTGACTGACTAAGGGAACTGTGACAATGCCATATGAGTCAGTGGTTCTCACATTTCGAAAGGAGAGTGGAGTGTCTGGAGGAGGTCTGCCAACTTGAAGTGAAGGGCCTAAAGGATGAGCTGTGGGGAGAGTCTGAGGGAGCTGGGTGTCTGTAGCCTGCTGAAGTGGAGGCACGGGTTTACCTAGCAAGAGCCTGCACCTGCCTGGAGGGATAACGGAGCCAACCTGTTTTCTGCAGTCACCATTGATACGACAGAAGGAACAGCCACAAGCTGCCTCTTGGGAGCTTTAGGCTGAACCTCAGGAAAAATAAAATGGACTAGGAGGAGCGTTGCCATGATCTCCACCTTTGGAGCTCTTCAAGTTTCAGCGCCGCAAAGTCACGGCCAGCCTGGAGGCTGGACTAGAGACCCCCTCGCAGCAGTCTCTTTCCCAACAGGCCTGTGCCTTGCCACATGTCATATGAGAAGAGACTAAGCTGGAGGAGAGGGTCTCTACATCACAGGACAATTCAGGGTGGAAGGAGGGTCAGGAGGTCTCTGGTGTTGCACTGGCTCCAAGCAGGGCCAGCTCTGAGGTCAGACCAGCTTGCTCGCTAAATGCCAGAATCCGGAGAAAGAGTTTACACATGAACCAGGCATCTGTGCCGCCGTTACAGAAATGGAGACAAGGCCTTTGACCAGCTCCCTGAACACAGCTATTGGTACGTCATGCCCCCTGAGAACATCCATCCTCCCGGGAACATCCATCTTCTTGTCCAAAGGAGTGGGATCCTTATGCAACTATCCTGCCATATCTCCAGACCATGGGGTGCTTTACACTGTAAACAGAACTGAAGGAAAGCCTCTGACTTGGGTACTGTCAACTGAATTGCTAAAAGAGGGGAAGATGGAGGGATCTTGGAGCTTCCAGGTTCTTCCTGAAGATAGAAGGCCTCAGATATAGGAACAGAAGATAACAGTTTTGAACTAGCCTAGGCTTTAGATCATTTCACATGTGATGGCTCTGCTCCATCCTTTCAGTCATTGGCACCCAGAAACCTCATCTGCTTTTCCTTCCTCTCCTCCCAAAAGCTGATCAAGTGATGGGAAGAAAGGAAGGAGAAAGGCCCTAGGCCTCTGTGACTCACCTGGGCTCTGGCACTTGGAGGGCCACAGTGTCATCCATTGTACACCCCATAAAGAATCAAGCTGGGAAGTGACTCTTCACGTACAAGTGAACAAGGTCGATGCACAGGCAAGGCTGTGTCTGGAGACCAGTACACCTAGAGCATCGATCAAGCTGGGGCTGAAACTCAGGCCTGGTCTTCAATGGTCACCTGGGCCCATGGACAGAGGTGTGGATGGACCCCCCAGGGTCCTGAAGGCCTGTGGATGCTCTCAGGGCCCTGACACTGCCCCCATGGGATCCCACCTGCCAGTGCCCTCAATAGGCCAAGTTCTCATTCCCGCATGTGCAGGGTCTGTGCTCGGCTACTCTCCTTCCCCGCTTCTGTGCAGATCTGGGAGACCACAGTTTCATGCTGACTACAACCAAGGCTGAAACTGGTCTTCCCATCCCTGACCAACTTTTCCTCTTTTGGGAGTACAAGGTCCAGGTGAGCCTCAGACTGGGTGGCACAGTTAGAAGCTGACCCACACACAAGATCCCGCCTAACCTGTTGCATGTCCCATAGAGAACATCCACACATCTGACCTGCTCTGGTAGCAAGCAGGGCATCCTCCACTTCTCGCCTTCCCTGTTAGTCTCACCTAAAGATGTTGTATCTCCGTCAGTCACAAAAGCTGTGGGAGCTGTCCTTTTCCGTCTTGGCTCTTGCTCCCCTAACGTCACAGCTTTGCGATGGCATGTTGTCCTCCTGCTGTCTGTGCTCCAGGCTGTGGGCTTTGGTGCACATTAGGCCTGTAGCACCTCAGATGTGGCACCAGGGCCAAGGGCAGATTTGTCACATGGACACCTGATACCAAAAGATTGGCCCTCTTTGTGTGGAAAGGCTTCACAGCCGATGTGTGCTGGAGTGGATGGCAGGAGGCAACATAATGATGAAGGAGGTTCTCACAACGAGAGCAAAAGCTGCAGTCCCCAAGACCAGACAGAAAACGGCCTTGGGCTGTGCAGCCCTGGCAGGAGAGGGGTTTGCTGTCCCAGGTGACTCTTGCAGCAATGCGTGGGGCCTGTGACAGAGGTGAAGCCGATCTCCAAGAAGGACAAGCTGCTGCTGAGAAAGTCCCCGGGGGAGGACAGCCTGTCATCCAGCCACACTGTGGACATCATGCTGGGGGCTGACTGGCTAGATAGCAGCTCTGCAGAGAAGTACCTTAGGGTCCTGGAGGGCAAGCAGCTGAGCATGAGCCAGCCATGCAGCCTCGCAGCAAAGGCCAGCAGCCTCCTGGGCTGCATTAGGAAAAGCATTGCCGGCAGATGGAGGGAAGTTAACCTTCTCCTCCACTGAGCACCGGTGGGCCACATCTGGAGTGCTGTGTCCAGTGCTGGGCTCCCCAGTGCAAGAAAGTTGTTGACCTGCTAAAGCAAGGCTATCAAAGGGCCACAAAGCTGATTTAAGGGACCGCAGCATCTTCCATAGGACGGAAGGCTGAGAGGTCTGGGACCGTTAAGCCTGGAGAAAAAATTGCTCAGGAGTGTGGAGTAATAGGGCACGGACTGTGGCAGGGCTTCGGGCCAAAGACCTTTATTGTTAGCATAGCGTGCTTTTTACACAAATACAGCCCGTTCACGCACCTAAAAGTGCTACCCGGTTGGCTATTGCTTTAAGTCCACGCGACTCTCACAGAGGCAGGATTGGTCGCCTCTGTATGTCCACGCGCTCCTTTGCTTCTTCTTAGTTGTTTACCACAGCTCCTTCTCTTCAAGGTTGAGCCCTGCAGGTGTCCGGCTGTTTACCAGCTTCTCAATGCCACAGCTCCTTCTCCTTAAGGTCGAGCCATGCAGGGTGATCCCAATATCACCCCCTTTTTGTTTATCTATAAACAAAACCTGATGGTTCATTTGCAACCCGAGGACTGTGAGGAAGATGGACCATCTGTACACTCTTCTATCGTCCTGCACCACGAACTCAGCCCAGCAGTCGGTAGGTGCCAGCTTTACGTGGGCGTCCCCACGGAGGCAACGGTGGCCTTGCCGTACACCGGCCCACTGCCCTTTGGGAAATCCCGGTATTTATACATTTGCAGAGGAACGAGTTTCGACACACGTGGCCAGCGAGTGTCAGAACACGCCTTGGTTGCCACCTTTCAACACAGAGAGCCTATGGCATACGCGCCCGCTGGCCAGACGTGCTGCACGTGCCCCAGCCACCCTGTCTGTTGGTTCGTAGGCTTTGTTCACGCGGCATATTACCATAATCCAGCAGTCACATATCAACCATGCTCAAGCCAATAGCAGAAAGTTACAAGGCAAACAAAATTGTGAATTGTGCTTTATATTCCTCCGTTACTGCATGTCTTCCCCATCCTCCCCTAACCTTGATCAACTTTCTTATCTCTTGGGCTGTTTTCTCTCACCCAGCATAGTATCTGTTTCTTACCCAGCCGTCCATTTTCTGATATTCTAACTGCAGTTTTCTCACAGGCCAAAATTCCATCCGTTAACCCCTCCGTATGTATACGATAATTGGCGATAATTTCCATTTCTGCCGACAAGCTAACTATTGCTTTTTCAGCTGAGATAAACTTCTGAGTCCCAAACAGGATTCCAATTGAAGTTTACAATGTATTACATTATATACATTAACCACTCTGCTAGACTTAGGCTTGCGGTCATACAAGGATACGTAGGACAGAAGGTTACACTTCATCACACGAATCAGATGAACATATTTCACATAGCTGTACTACTCCTCGTGATGGGAAAAGCGCCCGTACAAAGCTATGATAACCTTTATTATATCTCACCAAGGGATTTGTAGTTATAGAGTGCTTTGCCCTAAAAGCTTTCCATGTTCCTCTAATGATACCGCTAATTTCAGTCTGATCAATTATCTGTGTTATAAATGATTTAGTCCCAAACAGGATTCCAATTCAAATGTACAATTTATTAAACGAATAGAGGCAAGCAAACAGCGCTGGGTGCGCCAGGAGTCTCCGCTCCACCAAGACGCACACGGTACAGTTCCTGTTCCTGGTTTATATCCTGTCCATTAATACATATTCATGAACAGGCGTGTCTTCTTCGGCGCATGCCCTCTTCTCCTTCTAGGATCTTCTCGAATCTTCCTCAGCGTGATCCTGTTCGCTAATACATTTTCATGAATAGGCGTGTCTGCTAATACATATTAATGAACAGGCGTGTCTTCTTCAGAGCGTACCCTCTTCTCCTGCTAGAGTCTTCTCGAATCTCCCTCGGCGTGCCCCCAGGATGACCCCAAACCGTATGCATGCACTTTCTTTACACAATACTATGCGGTCAGTGGTCAAACTGGTTTGAGCTGATATACCAGCCAAGTAGTTTAACTTTCTCCTGTAAAATACCCCTTTTTATGGTGCAGGAGAAATCCATAAAAGTCCAGAAGGTTACACTTCATCACACGAATCAGATGAACATATTTCACAATCCCCCATCTTTTTCTTTATAGTATTGATTCGTGTTTTCGTTTCCAATTGAGTACTGCAGATATCTGCATTCCTTGTATAACCGAGTAGATTAATCTAGTAACAATTCCCCACATATCCCCAATACAACTATCCCGATTTTAGTAAGCCAATCACCACCCATAAAATCTCCCCAAAATCCTCCTAGATTGATTCCATTCCAAGTTTATCTCTCAGGAGGCCATTCGTTATACACCTGGACTCCTAGTCGCTCTCCCTAATTTATGGGTAACAGGAAAAAACTAGGTTTTATTGTTGATTACACGTACGGGCTGTACAATTAGAAAAGGTCCTCAGTTTTCCCATTTTTCTGGGGTAAACCCCAGCTGGACTTGTTCCAATATTGACTACAGTTATTTGCCGTAGTCAGAGTCAAGGAACTCACCCCAAGTAGAACTAGAAGAGGTCCGGTCAGGGCCATAGTGGTCGGCGGTCACAGCCCAAAGGGGTTGCAGCCCTTGGCAGACCCTTTTTAAGCCGCAACACCAGTTCCCCTCCGGTCTTGCCCTCTTCCTTCCTTTAAGGGGGTGCTTTCTTAGTACCCAAATTAATTGAGCACTGCTTGTGAAGGCCAGAGCTTTGCTAGATCAGTGGTTTGTCCAGACCTGAGCACTTGCCCGAGCCTGGCGATCCTCTTTATTTGCAAGGCTTTATGGCTACAGAAAACTGCCAGTTAGCCTGCAGTTCTTACAAATAAACACCACCTTCTACACCAAGGACAAATTCTAGTTCCAGCTCCTTTTTCCTGTTCTTCTTTTGCCAACAACTCCTTCCGATGATACTCGTTTGGAGTACCCATTGTTGTTTCCTATTACCCTTTCCCATTGTTTTCCAAACTTGGGGATTACTTATATTGCTCTCCATAGCTTCCCATGGCCATCGTTCACCTCGATTTGTTCCACCACAAACGTAACAATTAGTTATATTCAATGACTTAGCAATGTTTTCAGCAAGATTTACAAGTAGATTTTTAGCAACTGTGGGAATTTCATGTTTCACTCCTGTTTCTATTACAGGAGTAGCCGCAATAAAATTCCCACAGCAATTTAGTCAGATGTGACCTTCCACTCCTTCCCTGGACCTTTCACTCGTGACACATGTGTCCATCCTTTTTCAGCAGTTCTCACAGCTGTTTCTGTAGTGAATAAAACAAGGAAAGGTCCTTCCCAGAGGGGAGATAGGTTTCCTTCTTTCCATGTTTTTATCAGAATTTTATCTCCTGGTTCTAACTGATGAATTGCAAATCCTAAAGGTGGTGTTTGGGCCACCATCCCAATCTCTCTTCATTCTTTTAATCTTTTTCCAATGGTAATTATATCTTGTTGGATACTATGATCCTCAATTACATTGTTCCCCAGAGGCATTCCTTGAAAATAAGGCATGCCATAGAACATTTCATATGGCGATATTCCAGTCTCACTGTATGTTTTCATTAAGTGCCAATGGTAAACATTTCGTCCAGGGCATTTGTGTCTCAATCATTAATTTAGCCAATTGTTGTTTTATTGTTTGATTCATTCTTTCTACCTTCCCCGAGCTTTGTGGGTGCCACGGAGTGTGGTATTCCCACTGAATACCTAATGATTGACATAATAGTTTTATTATTTTAGAAGTAATGTGTGTGCCCTGGTCAGAATCAATGTACTGGATTATCCCATATCTAGGTATCAAATGTTCCAATAAAATTTTTACCACCATCTGTGCCATAGCTCGTGCTACAGGGTACGCTTCTACCCACTGTGTTAAATGATCTACTATTACCAATAAATATTTTATCCTCCCTACCTTAGGCAATTCAGTGAAATGGACTTGTACTTTCTCAAAAGGTCTGTAAGCTGTTTTTCTCCCTCCCGTGGCTGCTTGTCGAAACACTGTCTTATTTACCTTTTGACAGGTTAAGCAACCTTGTGTAATTTGCTTTGCTATTTCAAAAATTCCAATACCACCAAATTGTTTAAGAAAATGATCACTTAACGCTTTTGTACCCCAATGTGTTTGCGCATGCAAACGTTCTAATATTCGCCTGGTGTAGGCTTTTGGCAGCATTTCTCGCCCATCGGGCAGTGCCCATTTTCCTTGTTCTAATTTAGCTCCTATTTTCTTCAATTTTGTTTGTCCTTCTGGGGTAAACTCCTTCTCTCTTTCCTCTCGTCCTTCTTTGCTGGTTTCCTCCTTTGTTTGTATGACATTAATTTTGGCAACTTTAGTCCTCAAGGCTGCTTCCTGGGCCTCTTTAGCTGCTAAGTTATTTCCTCTAATTCGGTAATCACCAAAAGTCCCTTTTGGTCTCCCCTCACATGTACCACTGCTATCTCCTTTGGTTCTCTTAACGCCTTCAAAATCTTTCCTATTAATTCTTGATGTATTAAATTCCTCCCGTGAGTATTAATCAAACCTCTTTCTTCCCAAATTTTTCCAAAAGTGTGGACCACCCCATATGCGTATTTAGAATCTGTAAATATAGTCCCACTTCTTCCTTTTAATAATTCCAGGGCCCTACATAGGGCACACAGCTCACAAGCCTGAGCTGACCATGATGGACTCAGAGGTCCTGATTCCACAATTTCTAAGTCCTTATTAATTATTGCATATCCCGATTTTCTCTTCCCTTCTACCACTCGGGAGGAGCCATCTATAAACAGCGCTTCTCCATTTTACAACTCAGCATCTCTTAGATCTGGTCTCACCTTAGTCTGGGTCTCAATTACCTCTAAACAGTTATGTTGTAATTCCTCTGGTGGTTCTCCAAACAAAAATTGTGCTGGACTCTGAGCAGAAGTCACCCTCAGTTCTAAGTCAGGGGAGTCTATTAGTATTGCTTCATACTTTAGGATCCGGCTGTCCGTTAACCATTTTTCCGCTTCTTGTTGTAAAACATTTCTGACATTGTGTGGGGTATACACTGTTAAAGGAGCACTAAAGGTAATCTTCCTAACTTCCTCTATTAATAATGCTGTAGCAACCAAAGCTTGGAGACAAGCAGGCCATGCTCTGCTTACTGGATCAAGTAACTTAGAACAATGCCCCATGGGTTTTTTGGATTCCTGCCCAGTCTTGAGTAAGAACTCCATATGCTGTCTGGCTTGATGTATTCACAAAGAGATAGAAAGGTTTTTCTAGATCTGGGAGGCTCAATACAGGTGCTTGTATTAATGCCCTTTTTACTTCCTCAAATCTCTGATCATCTTCAATAAACCACTTAAGTTGGTTATTAGTTAATTTTTCATATAAGAATTTTACTTTATCACTATAATTTTCAAGCCATGGTCTACAATATCCTACTAATCCCAGTATTTGCCTAATTTCCGTTTTAGTCTGTGGGGGTCTTAAGGATAGAATCCCAGATACCCTATCAGGATCTAACTTCTTCCTTCCCTTACTCAGCCAATGTCCTAAATATTTTACTTCTTGTTCTACAAACTGTAGCTTTGATCGGGACACCTTTAATCCCTTTTCCCCTCGAAAATTTAACAATTTAATGGTGGTTTTTCGGATCCCCTCTTCAGTTTCTCCTGCTACTAATGAATCGTCCACATATTGCAATAATTTTACCTCCTTAGGTATTGTGAAATCTTGTAGAATTGTTTCTAAAGTTTGTCCAAATAGATTTGGTGACTCCGTAAACCCTTGTGGTAACACAGTCCATCTTAATTGTTGTTTTTGTCCTGTTTCGGGGTCCTCCCACTCAAAGGCAAAATAATCTCTGGATGCCTCATCCAGAGGACAGGCCCAAAAAGCATCTTTCAAATCTATTACACTATACCAAGTATGTTTGGGAGATATATGACTCAATAAAGTATAAGGATTTGCCACCACAGGGAATTTAGTGATTGTTCGCTGATTTACAGCTCTTAAGTCCTGCACCATCCTGTATGACCCGTCCGGCTTTTTTACGGGAAGAATGGGCGTGTTACGAGGTGACATACATGGTTCTAGGGTTCCTTTTTCCAAAAGTCTGTCAACTACAGGTTTTAATCCTTTTCGACCCTCCATAGGTATAGGGTATAGCTTGATTCTAATTGGGCGGTGCGGATCTATTATTTGAACGCTTATGGGGTCCATTTTGTCTTTCCAGTTTCCCCTTCCTTATACCACACTGAGAGGTTAATAGCTTCTTCATCCTCTTGTGTTAAAGTGTATAATTTAATCTGCAATTTGTCCCCTTGACTCTGAATGCTCAAGTTTAACTTCAAAATCAAATCCCTTCCTAATAAATTGTATTCCGCTTCAGGGAGCAAAAGTAAATCATTAAGACAAATTTTCTTTTCTGTTTCTACTTCTACATCTTTCAATATATTTACTTTAAAAGGCTCTCCTTTTGCTCCTGCTACTGACACGTAACTCTTCCCTTTTTCTATTCCTTTTGGAAGTTTTTGAATGGTTGACTTTTCGGCCCCTGTATCCACTAAAAATAAAACTTCCTCTTTATGGGGACCAATCAATAATTTTATCAAGGGCTCTGTTGATGTTGAAGTCCCCAGAAGATAGAGCCCCCGACACCCCTAATCTTCTTTGAACATCTTCTCATCTTGTTCCCGCTGACGGCAGTTCTTCTGAACATGTCCCCTCTTGTTACAGTAGTAACAGACGGGAATTGTAAATCTTCCTCGATAAGGCTGTCCCCGGGGTGTCTGCTCTATTCTTTTTTCCCTTTTCTCTCCAGGAGTCGTCTTATTTTTCTGACTTTCCCTTACTGCTGCTACAAAAATTTTTGCTTTTGCTTTTTGTTTTTCTTCGTCCCTCCTAACATAGACTTTCTGGGCTTCTCTAAGTAACTCCTCTAATCCTCTTTCTTGCCAATCCTCCAATTTTTCTAATTTCCTTCTTATATCCCCCCAGGATTTAGCTACAAATTGTGTTCTAAGGAGTGCGGTCCCAGCCACTGTATTCGGATCAATTCCAGAATACATTGGTAGGTTTTTCCTCAACCTCTCCAACCATTCTGTTGGAGATTCGTCTTTCCCTTGTTGTTCATTAAATGCTTTAGTAATGTTTTGCCCTCGGGGAACCGCTGCCCTTATTCCCTGTATGATTAACGTTCTCAAATCCCTCATATTTTGTCTTCCTGGGGGTTGTTGATGATCCCAGTGGGGATCCACATTTGGCCATTTCTGATCTCCCGGGGGTCCTGCCTGACTCTGTCTTTCCCAAATTCTCATTCCAGCTTGTCTAATCATTCCCCTTTCCTCAACAGTGAATAGGATCCCTAAAATGGACTGTATTTCTTCCCAGGTATAAGTATTGGGGCCTAGGAATTGGTCCAATTTTTCAGCTACTCCGAGGGGATCATCTAATAGGGTCCCCATTTCTTTCTGGAAATTTCTCACGTCTGTGGTATTTAACGGGACTGCCACAAACCCCATGCCTCCCTGATTGCCTCCGAGGGGTACTTCTCGTAAGGGATATAGAGAAGCTCCCTCAGATACAGCAGTCCTACTTCTCGTACATGCAGCCGGAGGTCGATCTAATTCCGGTGCTGTTGGTGGTGGAGATAGGGGCAACGGTGGTACAGAGAGAGGTACTACGGCCACCGGAGGGGGAGCCGCCGCCGGAGATGGATTATTAGAACATGGAGGCGGTAGGTTATCCAGTGGCTCCCATTTATCATCTTTTTCCTTTTCACTTTTCCCCTCTTCTTCTTCCTCAAACTTTTCATCTGTTTTTAATGTAAGTATTGAGGCTGGAAAAGAATGTAAAGTTCTGTCCCATAATCCTGCATAATCACTTTCCTCCTGACTAAAAGGTTCCTTTGAATTAACATATATATTTAAGGCCTGGCAGACCCAGTCTTCAAAAGATCCAAAAACGGGCCAAAAGACATGTGGTCTCAAACGTTCTTTTGGCCATTCTACCATACAATATTGAACTAATTTTTATTTACTTTTTCCTTTTCTGGGGCCCCTATCATTCCAATTTTCAATCATTATTCCTAATGGACTCTCCGGAGGTATTTCTAGTAATTCGCTCCCTTTCTTGTGGTCCTGGGGTCTCGATTTCGTCTGACCCATCTAGGAATTTTTACTGTGGCAATTCCTACAACCCTTGGCTACCAGTAAGAGTGTCTTGCAGGGGGTTTAGGACCTATCACCCACCCACGAATCCTATAAGAATCACTTCGGTCCTTCACCGGCCAAGTCCCTCGCGGGAGATTGGAACCGCGGTTAGAAGACCTCCACAATCGCTTCGGAACAAGGTTCCGTCTCAGTCACACTCTTACACACACAGGCAACCGAATCCCACCCAACCGAACGGTATACACCTTAAATACTTACGACTCCGTCGTCTTCGTTCGGATCTTCGCGCGCAGAATTACGGGCAAAATAAACTGCTGCAGCCGGCAAGGGAGCTCATAAAAAATCAAATTCTTTGCTTGCCCCTATTCAGGTTCAGGATGGCGTTAGTCCCGACCCGACCCGATCAGGAGCCACCAAAAGGTGGGGCGCCCCTCCTAGATCAAGTCAGAATTCAGGAACCAAGACCATCCCGGACGAGCCCCCAATTGTTATAAATGATTTCGTCCCAAACAGGATTCCAATTCAAATTTACAATTTATTAAGCAAATAGAGGCAAGCAAACAGCGCTGGGTGCGCCGGGAGTCTCCGCTCCACCAAGACGCACGCGGTACAGCTCCTGTTCCTGGTTTATATCCTGTCCGTTAATACATATTAATGAACAGGCATGTCTTCTTCAGCACATGCCCTCTTCTCCTGCTAGAGTCTTCTCGAATCTTCCTCGGCGTGCCCCCAGGATGACCCCAAACCTTATGCATGCACTTTCTTTACACAATACTATGCGGTCAGTGGTCAAACTGGTTTGAGCTGATATACGAGCCAAGTAGTTTAACCTTCTCCTGTAAAATACCCCTTTTTATGGTGCAGGAGAAATCCATAAAAGTCCAGAAGATTACACTTCATCACACGAATCAGATGAACATATTTCACACCTCTAAGTATGGATCTGCATGTGGCCCACAATCTAGTAATGTTTCTTGCATATGGACCACCCCTGATCATAAAAGACGTTTTAAACAATGGGTGAAGAGACCCCATTATACCATGTCATTGGAACCAGACAGGCTATGGAATTGTATAAACAAGATAAATTGTTACAATATGGATGATTATCTATGGATACCGTTTGCCTCAGACCTCCATCACGCCTTAAGAAGTATATGCCTGTGCCACAATTACAGTGCTCCAATCCCTAGCTTACAGACAGCATGTCAGATAGAATCCTCTAAACACATGGCTAGTAAATGTAGGATTCCTTCCCAACATTATAAAAAACGGACGCAAGACTCATGAGCCAGTAGTAAAGAGCACAAGTACCACTCTAATGTATCCTGCACTGCTTGAGACCGTATGGGTATGTTCTAATGAAGAGATATCAGATTACAGTCAACCCTATTGGGATGGGTTAGAATGCACTTTAGGAATTCCACAAGTTTATCTCCCATAATAGCTTTTAATCATACTCAGGAGTCATTCACTGTAGTCATTAATGAAACCAAGAGGGTACAGAACAAAGAGAAATGTATTGCCCTCCGTGTCACGGCCAAGCTATTATACAGCAGGGATGAGAGTAAGCTTAGCAATGGGATTGTTTTGGACTTCTTCGGCTGTGATAATTGAAAATTGATTATATCTAGAAAATCTACCATGGCAAGGAGAGACTCTAGCTAATTGTATGCAGCCAGCCAGCAAGGCTAAGCAACACCCAGCTTGTACCCACGAGCAGCCTCACAGATGACTTTAGAAAATCAATTAGCATTGAATATGGTACTACTAAAGGAGAACAGCGTTTGTGGATGGCTGAATAACACCTATCCTGGCAAAACCTGCTGTCAATTCCAAATGTGTCCGCTACTCTGCATCAAGCTAGAGATGAAATGCAAAAAACTGTGGACCAAACCCATGAGCTCAATGAGAAGATGAAACCAAGCAACTGGCAATGAACGAGGTGGATTTAAAATATTTTCAGTTGGCTCAGATTAAAAGTTAGTGGATGGGATCATAGTCTAACCCAGTATGTATTAATGTTTATCATAATTGTTATTGTTATTGTCCGTATTTGATTGTCACGTGTGAAATCTATGATAACTAGAGCTGTAACCATGCGTGTTAAGAGGATCCACATCTATGATCCTGAATACATCCCTTTAATACCATCCCCTATTATAAATTGCGACAAGCGAGGGAAGGCAAGCAGTCGACTCAATATGAGTGATAAGGCAAGCTTCAACTTTATTGCAAAACCTTACACATATTTATACACTAAGTTCTACCTTATGCATACTTGTCTTACAATCATTGGCTTAGCCCTAAAGATTGCATTATCATACTCCTCCTACTTGCAGTTACTGCTACGTGGTCCGGGTTCCATCCTGTTTTTCTTATACAGTGCTGCTTCTTAGCTGTTTACCACAGCTCCTTCTCCTCAAGGCCGAGCCCTGCAGATGTCCAGCTGTTTACCAGCTTCCCAATGCCACAGCTCCCTCTTCTCAAGGCCGAGCCGTGCAGATATCTAGCTGTTTACCAGCTTCTCAATGCTGCAGCTCCTTCTCCTTAAGGTCGAGCCGTGCAGAGTGATCAAAACATCTCCCCCTTTTTGTTTTTGTATAAACAAAACCTGATGGATCATTCGCAACCCGAGGACTGTGAGAAAGATGGACCCTCTGTACATTCTTGTATCGTCCTGTGCCATGAACTCAGCCCAGCAGTCGGTAGGTGCCAGCTTTACGTGGGCGTCCCCACGGAGGCAACGGTGGCCTTGCCGTACACTGGCCCACTGCCCTTTGGGAAATCCCGGTATTTATACATTTGCAGAGGAACGAGTTTCGACACACGTGGCCAGCGAGTGTCGGAACTCACCTCAGTTGTCACCTTTTAACACAGGGAGCCTATGGCGTATGCGCCCGCTGGCCAGACGTGCTGCACGCGCCGCAGCCCTCCCGTCTATTGGTTCGTAGGCTTTGTTCACACGGCATTTTTTCATAAATCGGCAGTCACATATCAACTTATGCTTAAGTCAATAGCAGAATATTACAAAGCAAAACAAATCTAGCTGTACTACTTCTAGTGATATAAACTACTCCTAGTGATAGAAAAAAGGTACTTGTATAAGGGTATGAAGACCAATATTATATCTTACCAAAGCATTTGTAGTTAGAGGACACTTTGCCTCAAAAGCTTTCCACGTTCATCTCATGATACCGCAAATTTCAGTGTGATTTACCCCTACTTTTTCTTTTGACTGAGGTGGCATCCAGATTGCGATGACACCTGATAGTGTCATGATGTGTCCAACGATGACGATGGCGACTGCCGCACCCATGGCCTCACCCACTTCGAGGCACCTGCAAAGTGGGTAAAACCATGGGTAAAACCATGGGTAAAACAGCCACCACCGTCAACCTCGTCCCCTGGTTAGCAGTTGAAAAGGTCCTTTCTCCTTCCTCAAATAATTTAGCACATATAAGGCTTTATTCAAACGTTCTTAGGGTAATGTGGTAGCCTCTCCCCCTTTTTGTTTTGAGCGTGATTATCTAACAAAGCTCATTCATTGGGTGTGTAAGATACTTGTTGGAGTTATTCGCTAGCCAAGCATTCTTTACTACCTTTTGAACCATTCCTTGTAGACAATGCAATAAACATGGTACAATAAGCATTAGTATTAAGATAACAAGTACTATAACAACTGCCCCTTTTATTAAGTCTTGTAACCATCCACTTAGGCCCAAACTTGACAGCTATGATTCGAGGTTTAGTGAACTTGTCTGTAACCTGTCTGTTAAGTCCTTCAGTTTTTGTAATTGTTGAGTTACCGACTGTGATGTATCTGTTAAATTCATACAACACATGCCATCAAACTCCTCACACCCGTGCCCTTGGGCCAAAAGTAGGAAGTCGATAGCTGCCCTATTTTGCAATGTCGCATGCCTTATTGAGTCAGTTTCCATTAACAAAGCACTGAGTGTTGCAGAAGTAGCATTGGTTTGTTTCGCTAGCCAACATCCCAATTTATTTAAAGTGGTTAAGCCTTGGGCAGCAGCGACCCCAGGGGCAAGGAAAGAGGTTAGTATGGTTTTGTCCGCAGTCCAAAAATCCAGTTGGTCATTGCACTCTTCCTGATATTTTCAAATCTGTCATCTTATTCTATGCCGTGGGGTAAGGTTCAATATCATAGAAGTGTTGGGAGTTAACAATGTTAGGTGCCCCAATGTGTAAGGACCACCTCTCAAACGGGAGGGAACACCGTGCCATGCACGATCACCACAAATCAAGAATATTCCTTTAGGGAGTCTCATTGGGACAATAGTAGAGCGCGAGATGTTGCTCGTTGTATAATTACACCAATTGGTAGCATTCTGAAAAATGGCTAACGTGGGGTTTACATCCTGTGACCTGGTATCGTCCTGTCCTGTATAATTAAAATATAAACAGGTAGGGGCTGTCATGCATCCTAAAATACCCAACTCCTGCGGTTCCAACAACTCCTGTGGTCCGTGTGTCATCCATCCGTCCCACTTATCCATAGCTGCAGAGGTGTTTGTTATTTTTTAAAAACAAGGTTAGGTCAGGGGTGGTCTTCTTTACCACCATTGTCGAATCATAGTCCCCTAAGGGCAGACCAACTAAGCATGTTGTAAACAGATTCTCAGCAGTGGATATAGATAAGCAAAGGTGGCCTTGGCCCGTTTGATTAGCTAGTGTAACCCAGATATTTTTTCTTGGTTGAACGGAAAACCACGCCTGAACCTGGCATATCAAACACGTGACTATCAGACTCACGAACAACGGGATTTGCGTCCTGCGTCGGTAAAGACTGTCATCCCATTCACTGGGGTCTCCGATCACATAGGCATTTCTTCAAACTGCTGATTAGCCAACAGTGACAATAATCTATCGGACGGATAGCTATTTGTAACCTGTTCTAAAAAATCAGAGATTGCGATCTGAAACTCCAGAGAACTGGCTAACAACCAATCTAAGTACTTTTGAGATACAGGAACATAAATTATTACAGGTTCTAATCCAGATATTTCTACAATTCTTTGTCTTCCCTTAATAATGAGTTGTGCAAATAATTCATATCTGGTGACCACTATTTTTCTGGGTTGATAGGAGAGAAAAACCCATTCTAATACTTTCAAACTGTTTGCTGTATTTCCTAACTGTACGGTCAATCCTAGTGGATATTGCCGTTCCCCTCCTGAATTAACTATCATAAGCGAGATACTCTCAGTAGGTGAACATCTGTGAGCATAGGTTGTTGCTATCTTCTCAGTAATTTTCTGCAAAGCCTGGTGTTGATCCTCGTCCAGTTGACGTCGCTCTGGAGCCTCCACCGAAGACTCCAGGAGCGGCATCAATGGCCTCAGATCATCATTAGTAATTCCGCAAATATTGCGAACCCACTGTATATCCCCCATTAATTTTTGGACATCAGAAAGATTTTCTATTTTCGCCTTAATCTTTATTTTTTGTGGGTGGACCACTGCCCTGGTAATAATCCAGCTCAAATATTGCCATGGTTCCTTCTTTTGAATTTTTTTCGGTGCTATTTTTAAACCCCGTTTTCCTAAATAGTGCTCTAAGTGCTGTAAAATGTGGTCTGCATTCAATTGTGTCCCTGCTATTAATATATCAACTATATAATGATACGTTATTAAATCTGGATACTTTTTCCACACCGGTTCTAGAGCCCATGCCACAAATGTCTGACACATCGTAGGTGAATTTTGCATTCCTTGTGGTAACACTACCCAATGATACTTTTTGCTAGCTCTCCTTTATTTACCGATGGTACCAT
This sequence comes from Phaethon aethereus, assembly GCF_964289735.1. NCBI lineage: Eukaryota > Metazoa > Chordata > Aves > Phaethontiformes > Phaethontidae > Phaethon > Phaethon aethereus. Next base: position 35,819 of record NW_028114120.1, on the reverse strand, counting down.
AAAGGCAAACTTCTCTGCATCCTCAGCTGCTAAGGGAATGGTAAAAAAGCAATTGAAATATACTCTTCGATTCCCTGCAAAAGAAATGATACATTTGTGACAATAATTACGACGACATAGAACAAACCCACAACACCGTTTTACAAATATGGCATATTGAAGTTCCTGCTCTTGAACGTCCGGGGAGAGCCGCTGAGACAGTCAACGAGCCGTCATTCCGCATACAAAAGAGTGAAAGCATCAGCTGGCGGTACGTCGGAGTTGACTGCGTCCGTGGGACGTGTGACAAGGTCTTCAGGTCTTACTGCCGGCCGTACCGACCTGGTCGGTACCCACTTCGCTCCGTCCCCTCCCTCTCTGCCAAAGTCTCTTGTCTCATGCCTCGCCAATGTTGGGCAGGGTCGGATCTTGACTTGGGGGAAGGATCATCCCAGGCAGCCCCCTCCTGTTGCGGCACGCACGGGTCAGGAGGCGGGGGCCAAGGAGGACTCGCCACCTCCGTTGGTTGCGTTAGCGGGGGCGGGGGGCGGGCGGGGTGGGGGGGGAGGCGGGCGGGGGTTGCTCGTTCTCACCATTCCCAGCTCGGCCTCCCTTCTCTCCCGGGGCTGTGGCAGCGGCAGCTGCTGCCGCCGTCCGCTCTGATTTTATCCCCTTTATAGAGTCTCTGACTAATCGCCAGGTTGTTAGCACTTTCGCGGCCGTATGATCCTCTTTAGAGGCTGCCTCAAACACCAATTTCCCTGCTTTCTCCCAGGTAGGTAACTCAAAAGCTGTTGCAGAGTCTGCTGCTAGCCCCTGGCTCTTCAAAACAGTCTCGAATAGCAATCGCCACGTTGTTGCTAGCTCCGCTGCTTGCCCATCTCCTTTCGAGACTCACCCCATTGATCTTTCACATGGGCACACAGGGGAACACTGAGTACATTGTTCTGGGCAACGTTGTCCCGTCTTGCCCTCACATACATCATCGTAGATCTGTTTCTCTGACTTATTTATGCAGCCGGTTTACTCGGTGCATCTGGCACCTCAGGAGGTGCAGTCAGAGTCGCTGAAGGTCCTGGACCCTCTGACTCAGTTAAAAAGGGATTGGTTGAAGACGGTTTAACAGCCTCCTCCATATCAGCTGCAGCTTTTCTCTCTGCCTTTAAGGCTTTTAATGTGGTTAACATCAACTTCCATGCCGTCACTAACTCTGCGGTGGTTTTATCTCCATTCCCAATATGTTCCTATAACATTTTTCCTATCTCCTCCCACGTCTCTGCCTTAAACGCCACGGACGCATCGGGGGGGTACCCTTTTTGGCACCAAATTAGAAGCCTTCTAAGTGTATATTCATCATATTTCAGTCCTCTCTTAGAGAGCATATGTGGCAGGAGTCTGACCATCGCCCCTTCTTCATGTGATGCGTTCTGCCTTTAGTTCTTTTAATGTCTCTAGGATCAACCTCCAGAGCGTCGTAAATTTTATACTGTCTTTGTTGCCTGTGCTATTCACTTTTCAGTTTTATATCTTTTCATGCAATTAATAACATCTCTCCAAGATTTCATTAATTTTTTTTGCTGATTTATCATCATCGATTACTAGATCCCACAATCAATCTCCATAAGAACGCCACTCGTCTACTTCAAACATACTTTCAGGGTCTTTAAAAGACCCTTTCGCTTTCCCTAACGTAATTAACCCAGCCAGATCTTTTAATTGGCTTACTCCCCGCTTTTCTAAAAAGCATTTTAAGATTTCGAACGCTACCTCTATTTCCATTGCGCGCTATGTTGACCTTCTTAATTATCCGGTCAATTATTTTTGCAGCCTTTTCCCATGGGTAGCCTTCTTTCGGACGGCGAACCCCTTCTTAATTATCCTGGGTTCAAGCACGGATCAGGCGCGCCGCGGCAGCGTCCGCCGATCTTCTGCTCCCTGGTCGCTGCTACCAGTGCTTCTCCGATCTCGCTGTCCGGTGAAAAACAAGGATGGGGTCCCTGTCCGGGCGCCACTTGCGACGAGTGAGGGAAGGCAAGCAGTCGACTCAATATGAGTGATAAGGCAAGCTTCAACTTTATTGCAAAACCTTACACATATTTATACACTAAGTTCTACCTTATGCATACTTGTCTTACAATCATTGGCTTAGCCCTAAAGATTGCATTATCATACTCCTCCTACTTGCGGTTACTGCTACGTGGTCCGGGTTCCATCCTGTTTTTCTTATACAGTGCTGCTTCTTAGCTGTTTACCACAGCTCCTTCTCCTCAAGGCCGAGCCCTGCAGATGTCCAGCTGTTTACCAGCTTCCCAATGCCACAGCTCCCTCTTCTCAAGGCCGAGCCGTGCAGATATCTAGCTGTTTACCAGCTTCTCAATGCTGCAGCTCCTTCTCCTTAAGGTCGAGCCGTGCAGAGTGATCCCAACAATAAATTACCAACCAACAAGAGAGGATGAAAACACAGGAAGGAGAGATGAATGCCTCGACCCACCTAAATACAAATTACACAATGTTCCTCTTAGTGAGTTGTGACTAAGGTCACAGGGTGGATAATGTGGGAAACCACTGTGGGTCTGTAGGGAGTAGCAGGGTTTGACTGGAGCAACACGCTCCTCTTCAAAAGCAACCCTGATGGGTTGCAGTCAGACAGTCTCATAACTGACTATTGTTGAGTGATGTCTGGGATGAGGCGAAAGCCTTGCAGCCTGATGTTCTACGGCAAGGCCACAAAGACCTCCATCAAACGTGAGTAAGCTGACCATTATTAATAACTGAAATTCTTATTAACTATTCATTCCTATTGATCGATGCTATTTGAGTTATATAGTATCTATCGGTCTACAACAAATAAATGAATAAAAAATTAATGAACTGATTAAGTTTTTATTAATCAAATTAGTCTAAATCAATCATTAATAATTACTTATTAATAACAGTCGTTACCTATTAAGATCGATTATTTTATTTATTAGTATTTTGTGGTACTGCATTAACACTACTGTCCTCCAGTTACTTATCATGTATTTTTTTTTCTTTATCATCACTCTGATTTACTGTTGTAATTATCTACTATCAATTCATCATTATTAATTATCATTAATTACACGTGCTACACGATGGCTCTGTTCCTCACCTAGAACTTGTTATCAGTAAAGTAGTTCCTTATTAACGTGATCTTAATCCACTGGATGTTAATTCCAGTAAATATTAATCTGTATTGCTCTATCGCTAATCATTACTTCGTATATTAATTACCGGTTAATGAATTATTTATTACATTCATTAACCATAGGTCGGTGTATGTTAATCCATCAAGAATTAGCAGAGAGTGCCAGATCAGCATTTGTCCTAAACCTGCTCTCCCCACTCCCTCCTCCCAAACCGCCCGCCTGCCCTCACCCCGGAGAGTTCTGTGTAAAGACACCCACACGCACCCTGCACACCCCCCGTTTCTTTTTGATTGTCATTTTTTTAGCTATTTATTTATCTAGCCTCCCTCCCCCTTACCTTTTCTTACTCTTCTCTCTCACCACCGGGGACTGGGGACCGGGGACCAGGCAGAGGCGGCGGAGCCCAGCCCCAGCCGCCCGCCCTCCCCACCCCACCGCAGCGAGCCCCATTGCTACAAGGCTGCCAGAAGTTAATCTGCTTATGTGTAAACGTGGTGGCAGCTGAGGTATGTTTAAGAATACTGGTAAGTGTTGCTAGAAACCTACAAATATTTTCCGGGTGTTAACCGCGGGGTGCCAGCTTTGTGGGCCTACCACCCAGCACCCAGCTCTGCGCAGGTCTGGAATAAACCGGTATCTCGTCTCGGTGTGTGAGACTGGCCTATCGCACGCCGGGAAACGAAACCGCCTTTTCGGACACCACCATCAGCAAAGCAGCGACCCCGCTTTGCCTGAGGCTGCTGGGCCTGTCCTCTGGGCGCTGCTCACCACTGGAACGCATCCCGCTGGCGACGGACACGCCGACGGCCGCTAGCGAGAGGCGCGGCCCACCTCTCCGGCAGCCGGAGCCCGGCCTCGGGGACGCAGGTCTCTGCCCAGGCCGAGGCACGGGGCTGCTGCTTTCCCAGGGACGGCTTCAACCGGGAGCCGAGCCGAGCACATCGCCCGCAGGCGGACACCGAGGCGGGCCACAGCGCAGGCTGTAGCAGAGAAGGCGGCGTTGTCCACAGCGTTACCAGACTTTTTCGTTTCTTACTGCGTGCACACCCGCCACACACGCTCCCAAACCGGCCCCGGCACGAACCCCTCGCCCGCGGCCACACGCACACACGGAGACACTCCCCCTCCCCCTTCCGCCAGCAGTTTTGCCGGCCCGGGGAAGGAAGGAAGGCGGGAGACTTTAGGACCCCGCGGCGTCCCTGCCGCACCCGTGCCCCCCTCCCGCCTTTCGTCCTCAGTCCGTGGGTCGGCCAGTCCGTCGGTCAGTCACCCTGCTGAAGGTATGCGAGGCACAAAGCGGGGGTATTGTTTAGGCTCTGTCAGGAGTCAACGAGGCGCAAGCCTGAGGGAAGGAACAAGGCAACCGCAAAGGGAACGCAACTGCCGACCTTTGAGTGAACTATCCTAAGTAACATCTAATTAACATCGACTCGGCATAGCACAAGCCTGCCCTCCGGTAGGGGAAGACCCCTACCCACAGAAGCCCCTTCCTCACGGGGCACGCGCAGTAAAAAAGGAGGACGCTGTCGCCGTGGAGACGAGGCTTGCGGGAACCAACAGGCGCAAGGGCGCCTGCGCCAGCTCTCAAGAAAATAACGGTGACTTGTTGCTCGGAGCGTAGAAATATTTTCCCTGCGTTAACCGAGGCGCGCCAGCTTTGTGGGCCTACCACCGGCACCCAGCTCGGCGCAGGGGCGGAAGAAAAGCCGCCGTCTCGACTCCGTGTGTTTCCCGGCGCTCTGCGCACCGGGTGACGGAACCCGCGTTTCGCACAACAGCCCCGCTGCGCGCGGGCCGCCGCCGCCGCGCGGTGAAAACCAACGAACGCGAACGGCGGGGGAGGTGAAAAACGAAAAGAGAAAAAAAAACCCCAACCCAACCGACCCAAACAGAAACCTCCGAAAAGCGCCGCCATCCCCCCTCCCCTAGCCAGCCTCTGCGCCAGGCTCCCTCCCCCGCCGCCGCGCCGCCGGGGGGGCCGGTTGCCGGGCAGCGGGGCGCACGCGGCTGCAGCCCCCCTTGCCCCCCGCTGCTCCGGGGCGCCGGAGAGTCTGCGGCCGGGGGGGGCCGCACCCACCGGCCTGCGGGTCCGGAGCTGCAGCGCAGGGAGGGGGAGCGCGCGCGCGCGCGGGGGGGGGTGGCTGAGTGACTCTGAGCGCGCGTGTGTCGCGGGGGGGGGCGGTGTCTGCAGGATCGCGGGCGCAGACTTTAATATATTTATTTTTAACAACGGCTTCTTTAGCCTGGGGAAGTGGAGGGTCAGGGCACTGCAGTGCTCAGTTTGGGATCCTTCCCTTAGAGTTGAATTCGACCCCGGGGCCGTAGGGGAAGTCGTCAAATTTGGTGACGGTATTTGACGGGTAGCTGGATTATACGGGGGAGGTAAGTGATCTAGGGGGTCCCAATCCTTCTTTTCCTTTTCTATGTGTTGCTCCCCTACGGTCTTATTTTTATGAAAAATGCCCACACAGGCCTTTATCCATAAACTAGCATACTCGCTCTCCTCTTGGCAAAACGGTTCCTTAGAATTTACGTACAGGTTTAGCGCCTGACAAACCCAATCCTCAAATGACCCAAATACAGGCCAAAAAAAACGTGGGGTCTCAAGGGGTTCTTTGGCCATTTTACCATACAATATTTAACTAATTTCTCTTTTGTCTTCCCTTTTCCAGGGCCCTTATTATTCCAATGTTTTAACATTATTCCTAATGGGATCTCCGGAGGTATTTTTAGTAATTCGCTCCCTTTCTTCTGGTCCTGGATTCTCGATTTCGTCTGACCCATCTAGGAATTTTTACTGTGGCAATTCCTCCAGCCCTTGGTTACCAAGCAGAGTGTCTTGCAGGGGGTTTCAAACTTCTCACTCACCTATGGATCCTATAAAAATCGCTTCGGTCCTTCACCGGCCAAGTCCCTCATGGGAGATTGGAACCGCGGTTAGAAGACCTCCACAATCGCTTCGGAACGAGGTTCCGTCTCAGTCACACTCTTACACACACAGGCAACCGAATCCCACCCAACCGAACGGTATACACCTTAAATACTTACAACCCCGTCGTCTTCGTTCGGATCTTCGCGCGCAGAATTACGGGCAAAATAAACTGCTGCAGCCGGCAAGGGAGCTCATAAAAAATCAAATTCTTTGCTTGCCCCTATTTGGGTTCAGGATGGTGTTAGTCCCGACCCGACCCGATCAGGAGCCACCAAATGGTGGGGCGCCCCTCCTAGATCAAGTCAGTATTCAGGAACCAAGACCATCCCGGACGAGTCCCCAGTTGTGATAAATGATTTAGTCCCAAACAGGATTCCAATTTAAGTTTGCAATTTATTAAACAAATAGAGGCAAGCAAACAGCGCTGGGTGCGCCGGGAGTCTCCGCTCCACCAAGACGCACACCTTCACTTCTTACAATTCCTTCCTTTATACTTCTCTAGGCTTCGTTTCTTGCCTTTCTCCGCCTTTTTCTTGGAAGATGACTCTTTCTTTAAGTACGTCACCACTTCCCCGGTCTGCGCATGCTTCATCTTTTTCTAGGTGGTCGTCCGGTGGTCGTTGGGAGGAAGATGCTCCTCTTCGTCAGTGCACTCTACATGACCTCTCTGTTTGTGCAGGCGCTCCGTTATTCTACTTATATTATGCTACCTTATTTGGCTATACATTTTCTTGACATTTCTGCGGTTATTTACAACACTGGTTTGCACTAGTATATCAGGAACTAACTTACATATCAGGAGGCTACATAAGTTACACATATCAAGGGAGTTACCCAAACTATACTTATCAGGAAGTTACATAAAGACTACCACTCCCCTGTTTATGGTCATGCCCTACATATATTCCTTTATTTCAATATAAATGACATTTGCTTCAAGCTTATATTCACTAGATTTTCTTTACACGAATCGCTCATTCCTCACAGTTTCAGGGACAATGGAGCTTTTCTTAGTAGCGGGAAGAGCAAGAAACCTCCACAAATTACAGCTGGGAAGGTTCTGTCTGGATGTGAGAAAAAATAATCCTCACTGAGAGGGTAGTCTTGTGCTGCAAGAGATCACCCAGAGGGAGTCTGGATTATCCCATGGCTTTGTGTTTCAAGGAGCAGCTGGTGAGGGTGGAGAGCCATCAGTGAAGGCATAGAAATGCCAGGGTGAGAGCTAGGTGGGAAAGCAAGATGGCTGTCAGCAAGCTGAAGGGAAAGAGGTGAGGCATGGGACAGTGTAGGGCAGCCTGCATAGAGATGGCCAAGGGTTCTAGCAAGACCGAGAGGTCCAAAAGGACTGAGGTCTTTGTCGTCTTGACTATAGCAGCTGTCTCTACCACCAGGGCCAGTGAGACAAAACTTTATTCTTCTCTTCTCAGAAACTGCCTTCCCAGGACCTGGGCTCAGGGTTTGGCCTTGCCTGCTTCATAAAACGAACCAAGGGTTTTCTCAGCATTACAGCCACCTGTGCAGTGCCCTTGCCTACCTGCAGTCACCGTCTCCAAGTATCTGCTCTAATGAGTCAATGAGGAGCCTTTGGCAGTAATGGGTCTCATTAAGTCCCATTAATGCTTCAAGGTATTTTGGGGTTTGCTTCTGGCTTTGACTTCTTGAGAGGTTTGTTCAGTCTTCTCCCAGTATCTGAGGTTCACGGACTGAGCCCCAAATACACCATGGGGCTCCTTAAAACACAGAAAGCCCTAACAAGTCATGCCTCTTCCTGTAACGTTCTCCACGTCTGCAAGACTCGTATAGCTAATCTGAGTTGTTTCATAGCATGGTTAAGAAGGAAGATTTCAAAGTGCACCTAATAAAGTTAATTTTAAAGGCTGTATTTTGTTAATTTCAGTTTAAAGAAGTGATAGAAGCATTATCCAACTGATATGGATCCTGAGTGTCAGGAGCGTCTCCTGAGGAGGTCTGGACAGGTAGGAAAAGCAGTCCCTTGAGATCTGACACTGGGTGGACAACCTTGCTCCTCACCTCCCCAGACTCCCCATCTGTCGTTGGCCACCTGGGATTTACATCACTTTCCCTTCATCAGACTTCTCTGAACTCTGGGAGCTGAATGTTAGAGCTCCATTGCACCATCTGCCACCCACTTTCCTTAGAGGACTGGCTGCACACAGGCACAGAAGGATGTTTCCCATTTGCAAGCAAAGCAAAGTAAAGCACGATCAAGTGTCTTAAGCAATAAAACACTCCTCAACCATATACTAAGTACAAGCTGCCTCTAATGAGGTCGCCTTTCTACAAGGGATGATCTTACGAGAAATGTTTTAGATAGATAGATAGATAAAGGTAGATACAATTAAAAGAGTTGGCTAAAGATACCGTTATACTACTGAAAGACAGGCAGGCTTTTAGTCCCTGAAGCTCAAAGCAGCAGTGTGGGTGGGAAGTATCTGAATGAACAAAGAGTAAGGGAAGGAGAATAATGGAAAGGGCCTTTGTCTAGACAGTCTGCTGAAAACATTACTTCAGAAATGGTCATTGTATCAGCACAGGTGAAAATATATGAAAGATTAGAATTATTAACTACAAAAGACATTAACCACTTGATCCAGTGTGGCCTGGCAGCAAAGGCAGCCAGCAGTGTCCTGAAGTGTATAAAGAGGAGCCTCGCCAAAAGAGTGAGGGAAGTGGTTGTCTCCCCATGCTCATTGCTTGTTAGACCACCTGTAACCAATTATATCCAGTTTTAGGGCCCCAGTTCAGGTGTACTGATCTGGCTGGGATGGGGTTACCTTCCTTCATAGCAGCCTGTGTGGTGCTATGTTTTGCATTTGTGCCTTAAACAGTGTTGATAACACACCAGTGTTCTGGCTATTGCTGAGCAGTGTTTGCACTATGTCAAGGCCTTCTCTGCTCCCTCCCAGTGAGTAGGCTGCAGATGGGCAAGAACAGCTGACCCCAACTGACCAAAGGGATATTCTCTAACGTACGACGTTGTGCTGAGCAATAAAAGCTGGGACAGAGGAAGAAGGAACTAGAATTTTTTTGTTACAGGAATCACTTCCTAGTTCACATGGAATCCCTTGCATAGCATTAGTAAAAGGCCTTAGACCTTCATAAGCAGTGAACTTCCACCTAGCTACTGATGAAGTTCTACTGAACTCTTACTTAGTCGCGTGAGGGAAGGCCCTGAAACTGGTGTAAATTAGAAAGATAAGATAGCCACATCCATCAGCAGAGGTTGCCTCATCGAGAAAAGAAAAAGAACGGCCCGCTTGGAGACAGTGAAAGGATCCAATGAGGAAAAAGGAGACCCCAGACCCAAATACTCCAACTGGACTAAACCGTCTCACAAGGGGAGGGGAGCTTAGACTGTAAGGGTATAATTGTCCAGAGAGTCTCTGGTTCGGGGTCCGTCTCCAGAGGCACTCAGCTCAAGCTGTTCTTCACCACTGTACTGCTTAATAAATTCAACTGGTATACGTCATGTCAGAGATTCTGCTTCAGGAAACCTAGGGTTGAGCCTGAGGGAAGAGAAAGCACCCAAGAGAGACTCTGTGTGTGTGTGTGTGTGTGTGTGTGTGTGTAGAGTCAAAAGGCGCACACGTCGGCTCACTGGAGTCTCCTGCTGCAAAGGGACTCCAGACCCAGCAGTTAAAGTCTCGGGTGGTGTGTGTGCAACTCCTTGATTGGTGTGTGAATGCTCAGGCAGCGGCTTCTCCATTAACATTTTGTCATTCAAAGAGTCTTCTGTGTGGAGACTGGCTGGGCATCATTTTTGCTTGTGGGAGGTGGTGAGTGGTTGCCTTTGCGTTGCTTGTTATTATTATTGGTTGTTGATTTTTAAAAAATCTCTTTCTTTCACCTGCTAAGCTGTCTTTATCTTGACCCACAACTTTCCGTGCTTTATTTCTTCCTGTTCTCTCTCCTGTCCCAGTGGGGAAGGGGGGGAAAGAGTGAGCGGCTGCGTGGCTGCCGGGCTATTGGCCAGAGTCAATCCACCACATCAAGGAAGACGTTGACAACTGGGAGTGACTTCAGTGGGAGGCTGCCAAGATGCGCAGGGGCTGCAGCACTTGCCTGGGGAGCAGAAACTGAGGGAAAGGGCTGCCTTCGGCCTGGGAAAGGGAAGGTCTGGGGAACCTCATAGCAGCCAGCCAGTCCCTGCAGGGAGGTTTTCAGGAAGATGGAGCCAGTCTTGTCACCGTGGTGCTTGGCAGGACGATAATAGACGATAGTCAAATGTTGAAATAAGGAATGTTGAGGCTGGAGATAGGGACAATCTTTCTCTCCATAAGGGCATCCAAACATTGAAGCAGGTTTCCCAGAGATGTTTTCCTGTCTTTGTCCTTGGACATTTTCCAGCCCCCATGTGGCAAAGCCTTGAGCAAAGTGGTCTGACTCCGTAGCCGATTCTGCTGTGAGCATGAGGTTGGACTGGAGACCTACTGAGGTCCCATTCAGGAGAGTGGAAAACTAAATGATGCTGTGGTTCCTTCCTCTCTAGGTGTGCCCTTGATGACAGTAGGGAAAGCTGTCAGGTTCCCCGTGACCATGGAAGTAAGTCAGATGCTGGCATAGTCAGATCAGCTGAAGTTGTCTTCTCCTCCTCCAGGCAGTGTTGCTCAGATGCAGGACTGCTTCACAGGTATCCCCAAACAGCCCTGGTTATTTCCTTTGCTTCACCGTTCATTCCCTTTTCATTCTTTTCCCACCTCTCAAGTCCTGCTCTTTAACCATCCTTATCCCCACCCATGCAAAAAGCCAAGGACTTTTCACTGTTTATCCAGTGGCCCTGCATTTGCTCACTTTGAACCCTCCTTTGGTGTCTCTGCGGTGGTTACTGTGGTGCTTTCTACCTCGCATTGCAACTCAACTTAACGCCAGTACTCTTTTCTTCTCTGTAGTGTCCTGCAGCTACTTAAGTTCTGATCTTGTTAGAGGCACCACGACTCAGGATGGCCGTTGGCACGCATACTTTAAAAGCTGGACTGTTGGAGGTTCAGTCCAGAGGGACCTTGGCACACCTGGGATTTGGCCAGCAGAAACCTCAAGGTTTTGAAGGAAAAGCTCAGAAACAACTCCATGCAGCAGCATGGACAGGGACCTGACTGACTAAGGAGTGTCCTGAGGTGAAGTATCTGGGAACTGTGACAATGCCATATGAGTCAGTGGTTCTCACATTTCGAAAGGAGAGTGGAGTGTCTGGAGGAGGTCTGCCAACTTGAAGTGAAGGGCCTAAAGGATGAGCTGTGGGGAGAGTCTGAGGGAGCTGGGTGTCTGTAGCCTGCTGAAGTGGAGGCACGGGTTTACCTAGCAAGAGCCTGCACCTGCCTGGAGGGATAACGGAGCCAACCTGTTCTCTGCAGTCACCATTGATACGACAGAAGGAACAGCCACAAGCTGCCTCTTGGGAGCTTTAGGCTGAACCTCAGGAAAAATAAAATGGACTAGGAGGAGCGTTGCCATGATCTCCACCTCTGGAGCTCTTCAAGTTTCAGCGCCGCAAAGTCACGGCCAGCCTGGAGGCTGGACTAGAGACCCCCTCGCAGCAGTCTCTTTCCCAACAGGCCTGTGCCTTGCCACATGTCATATGAGAAGAGACTAAGCTGGAGGAGAGGGTCTCTACATCACAGGACAATTCAGGGTGGAAGGAGGGTCAGGAGGTCTCTGGTGTTGCACTGGCTCCAAGCAGGGCCAGCTCTGAGGTCAGACCAGCTTGCTCGCTAAATGCCAGAATCCGGAGAAAGAGTTTACACATGAACCAGGCATCTGTGCCGCCGTTACAGAAATGGAGACAAGGCCTTTGACCAGCTCCCTGAACACAGCTATTGGTACGTCATGCCCCCTGAGAACATCCATCCTCCCGGGAACATCCATCTTCTTGTCCAAAGGAGTGGGATCCTTATGCAACTATCCTGCCATATCTCCAGACCATGGGGTGCTTTACACTGTAAACAGAACTGAAGGAAAGCCTCTGACTTGGGTACAGTCAACTGAATTGCTAAAAGAGGGCAAGATGGAGGGATCTCGGAGCTTCCAGGTTCTTCCTGAAGATAGAAGGCCTCAGATATAGGAACAGAAGATAACAGTTTTGAACTAGCCTAGGCTTTAGATCATTTCACATGTGATGGCTCTGCTCCATCCTTTCAGTCATTGGCACCCAGAAACCTCATCTGCTTTTCCTTCCTCTCCTCCCAAAAGCTGATCAAGTGATGGGAAGAAAGGAAGGAGAAAGGCCCTAGGCCTCTGTGACTCACCTGGGCTCTGGCACTTGGAGGGCCACAGTGTCATCCATTGTACACCCCATAAAGAATCAAGCTGGGAAGTGACTCTTCACGTACAAGTGAACAAGGTCGATGCACAGGCAAGGCTGTGTCTGGAGACCAGTACACCTAGAGCATCGATCAAGCTGGGGCTGAAACTCAGGCCTGGTCTTCAATGGTCTCCTGGGCCCATGGACAGAGGTGTGGATGGACCCCCCAGGGTCCTGAAGGCCTGTGGATGCTCTCAGGGCCCTGACACTGCCCCCATGGGATCCCACCTGCCAGTGCCCTCAATAGGCCAAGTTCTCATTCCCGCATGTGCAGGGTCTGTGCTCGGCTACTCTCCTTCCCCGCTTCTGTGCAGATCTGGGAGACCACAGTTTCATGCTGACTACAACCAAGGCTGAAACTGGTCTTCCCATCCCTGACCAACTTTTCCTCTTTTGGGAGTACAAGGTCCAGGTGAGCCTCAGACTGGGTGGCACAGTTAGAAGCTGACCCACACACAAGATCCCGCCTAACCTGTTGCATGTCCCATAGAGAACATCCACACATCTGACCTGCTCTGGTAGCAAGCAGGGCATCCTCCACTTCTCGCCTTCCCTGTTAGTCTCACCTAAAGATGTTGTATCTCCGTCAGTCACAAAAGCTGTGGGAGCTGTCCTTTTCCGTCTTGGCTCTTGCTCCCCTAACGTCACAGCTTTGCGATGGCATGTTGTCCTCCTGCTGTCTGTGCTCCAGGCTGTGGGCTTTGGTGCACATTAGGCCTGTAGCACCTCAGATGTGGCACCAGGGCCAAGGGCAGATTTGTCACATGGACACCTGATACCAAAAGATTGGCCCTCTTTGTGTGGAAAGGCTTCACAGCCGATGTGTGCTGGAGTGGATGGCAGGAGGCAACATAATGATGAAGGAGGTTCTCACAACGAGAGCAAAAGCTGCAGTCCCCAAGACCAGACAGAAAACGGCCTTGGGCTGTGCAGCCCTGGCAGGAGAGGGGTTTGCTGTCCCAGGTGACTCTTGCAGCAATGCGTGGGGCCTGTGACAGAGGTGAAGCCGATCTCCAAGAAGGACAAGCTGCTGCTGAGAAAGTCCCCGGGGGAGGACAGCCTGTCATCCAGCCACACTGTGGACATCATGCTGGGGGCTGACTGGCTAGATAGCAGCTCTGCAGAGAAGTACCTTAGGGTCCTGGAGGGCAAGCAGCTGAGCATGAGCCAGCCAGGCAGCCTCGCAGCAAAGGCCAGCAGCCTCCTGGGCTGCATTAGGAAAAGCATTGCCGGCAGATGGAGGGAAGTTAACCTTCTCCTCCACTGAGCACCGGTGGGCCACATCTGGAGTGCTGTGTCCAGTGCTGGGCTCCCCAGTGCAAGAAAGTTGTTGACCTGCTAAAGCAAGGCTATCAAAGGGCCACAAAGCTGATTTAAGGGACCGCAGCATCTTCCATAGGACGGAAGGCTGAGAGGTCTGGGACCGTTAAGCCTGGAGAAAAAATTGCTCAGGAGTGTGGAGTAATAGGGCACGGACTGTGGCAGGGCTTCAGGCCAAAGACCTTTATTGTTAGCGTAGCGTGCTTTTTATACAAATACAGCCCGTTCACGCACCTAAAAGTGCTACCCGGTTGGCTATTGCTTTAAGTCCACGCGACTCTCACAGAGGCAGGATTGGTCGCCTCTGTATGTCCACGCGCTCCTTTGCTTCTTCTTAGTTGTTTACCACAGCTCCTTCTCTTCAAGGTTGAGCCCTGCAGGTGTCCGGCTGTTTACCAGCTTCTCAATGCCACAGCTCCTTCTCCTTAAGGTCAAGCCATGCAGGGTGATCCCAATATCACCCCCTTTTTGTTTATCTATAAACAAAACCTGATGGTTCATTCGCAACCCGAGGACTGTGAGGAAGATGGACCATCTGTACACTCTTCTATCGTCCTGCACCACGAACTCAGCCCAGCAGTCGGTAGGTGCCAGCTTTACGTGGGCGTCCCCACGGAGGCAACGGTGGCCTTGCCGTACACCGGCCCACTGCCCTTTGGGAAATCCCGGTATTTATACATTTGCAGAGGAACGAGTTTCGACACACGTGGCCAGCGAGTGTCAGAACACGCCTTGGTTGCCACCTTTCAACACAGAGAGCCTATGGCATACGCGCCCGCTGGCCAGACGTGCTGCACGTGCCCCAGCCACCCTGTCTGTTGGTTCGTAGGCTTTGTTCACGCGGCATATTACCATAATCCAGCAGTCACATATCAACCATGCTCAAGCCAATAGCAGAATGTTACAAGGCAAACAAAATTGTGAATTGTGCTTTATATTCCTCCGTTACTGCATGTCTTCCCCATCCTCCCCTAACCTTGATCAACTTTCTTATCTCTTGGGCTGTTTTCTCTCACCCAGCATAGTATCTGTTTCTTACCCAGCCATCCATTTTCTGATATTCTAACTGCAGTTTTCTCACAGGCCAAAATTCCATCTGTTAACCCCTCCGTATGTATACGATAATTGGCGATAATTTCCATTTCTGCCGACAAGCTAACTATTGCTTTTTCTAGCTGAGATAAACGTCTGAGTCCCAAACAGGATTCCAAATGAAGTTTACAATGTATTACATTATATACATTAACCACTCTGCTAGACTTAGGCTTGCGGACATACAAGGATACGTAGGACAGAAGGTTACACTTCATCACACGAATCAGATGAACATATTTCACATAGCTGTACTACTCCTCGTGATGGGAAAAGCGCCCGTACAAAGCTATGATAACCTTTATTATATCTCACCAAGGGATTTGTAGTTATAGAGTGCTTTGCCCTAAAAGCTTTCCATGTTCCTCTAATGATACCGCTAATTTCAGTCTGATTAATTATCTGTGTTATAAATGATTTAGTCCCAAACAGGATTCCAATTCAAATGTACAATTTATTAAGCGAATAGAGGCAAGCAAACAGCGCTGGGTGCGCCGGGAGTCTCCGCTCCAGCAAGACGCACGCAGTACAGTTCCTGTTCCTGGTTTATATCCTGTCCGTTAATACATATTCATGAACAGGCGTGTCTTCTTTGGCACATGCCCTCTTCTCCTTCTAGGATCTTCTCGAATCTTCCTCAGCGTGATCCTGTTCGCTAATACATATTCATGAATAGGCGTGTCTGCTAATACATGTTAATGAACAGGCGTGTCTTCTTCAGCGCATGCCCTCTTCTTCTGCTAGAGTCTTCTCGAATCTCCCTCGGCGTGCCCCCAGGATGACCCCAAACCGTATGCATGCACTTTCTTTACACAATACTATGCGGTCAGTGGTCAAACTGGTTTGAGCTGATATACCAGCCAAGTAGTTTAACTTTCTCCTGTAAAATACCCCTTTTTATGGTGCAGGAGAAATCCATAAAAGTCCAGAAGGTTACACTTCATCACACGAATCAGATGAACATATTTCACAATCCCCCATCTTTTTCTTTATAGTATTGATTCGTGTTTTCGTTTCCAACTGAGTACTGCAGATATCTGCATTCCTTGTATAACCGAGTAGATTAATCTAGTAACAATTCCCCACATATCCCCAATACAACTATCCCGATTTTAGTAAGCCAATCACCACCCATAAAATCTCCCCAAAATCCTCCTAGATTGATTCCATTCCAAGTTTATCTCTCAGGAGGCCATTCGTTATACACCTGGACTCCTAGTCGCTCTCCCTAATTTATGGGTAACAGGAAAAAACTAGGTTTTATTGTTGATTACACGTACGGGCTGTACAATTAGAAAAGGTCCTCAGTTTTCCCATTTTTCTGGGGTAAACCCCAGCTGGACTTGTTCCAATATTGACTACAGTTATTTGCCGTAGTCAGAGTCAAGGAACTCACCCCAAGTAGAACTAGAAGAGGTCCGGTCAGGGCCATAGTGGTCGGCGGTCACAGCCCAAAGGGGTTGCAGCCCTTGGCAGACCCTTTTTAAGCCGCAACACCAGTTCCCCTCCGGTCTTGCCCTCTTCCTTCCTTTAAGGGGGTGCTTTCTTAGTACCCAAATTAATTGAGCACTGCTTGTGAAGGCCAGAGCTTTGCTAGATCAGTGGTTTGTCCAGACCTGAGCACTTGCCCGAGCCTGGCGATCCTCTTTATTTGCAAGGCTTTATGGCTACAGAAAACTGCCAGTTAGCCTGCAGTTCTTACAAATAAACACCACCTTCTACACCAAGGACAAATTCTAGTTCCAGCTCCTTTTTCCTGTTCTTCTTTTGCCAACAACTCCTTCCGATGATACTCGTTTGGAGTACCCATTGTTGTTTCCTATTACCCTTTCCCATTGTTTTCCAAACTTGGGGATTACTTATATTGCTCTCCATAGCTTCCCATGGCCATCGTTCACCTCGATTTGTTCCACCACAAACGTAACAATTAGTTACATTCAATGACTTAGCAATGTTTTCAGCAAGATTTACAAGTAGATTTTTAGCAACTGTGGGAATTTCATGTTTCACTCCTGTTTCTATTACAGGAGTAGCCGCAATAAAATTCCCACAGCAATTTAGTCAGATGTGACCTTCCACTCCTTCCCTGGACCTTTCACTCGTGACACATGTGTCCATCCTTTTTCAGCAGTTCTCACAGCTGTTTCTGTAGTGAATAAAACAAGGAAAGGTCCTTCCCAGAGGGGAGATAGGTTTCCTTCTTTCCATGTTTTTATCAGAATTTTATCTCCTGGTTCTAACTGATGAATTGCAAATCCTAAAGGTGGTGTTTGGGCCACCATCCCAATCTCTCTTCATTCTTTTAATCTTTTTCCAATGGTAATTATATCTTGTTGGATACTATGATCCTCAATTACATTGTTCCCCAGAGGCATTCCTTGAAAATAAGGCATGCCATAGAACATTTCATATGGCGATATTCCAGTCTCACTGTATGTTTTTGTTAAGTGCCAATGGTAAACATTTCGTCCAGGGCATTTGTGTCTCAATCATTAATTTAGCCAATTGTTGTTTTATTGTTTGATTCATTCTTTCTACCTTCCCCGAGCTTTGTGGGTGCCACAGAGTGTGGTATTCCCACTGAATACCTAATGATTGACATAATAGTTTTATTATTTTAGAAGTAATGTGTGTGCCCTGGTCAGAATCAATGTACTGGATTATCCCATATCTAGGTATCAAATGTTCCAATAAAATTTTTACCACCATCTGTGCCATAGCTCGTGCTACAGGGTACGCTTCTACCCACTGTGTTAAATGATCTACTATTACCAATAAATATTTTATCCTCCCTACCTTAGGCAATTCAGTGAAATGGACTTGTACTTTCTCAAAAGGTCTGTAAGCTGTTTTTCTCCCTCCCGTGGCTGCTTGTCGAAACACTGTCTTATTTACCTTTTGACAAATTAAGCAACCTTGTGTAATTTGCTTTGCTATTTCAAAAATTCCAATACAACCAAATTGTTTAAGAAAATGATCACTTAACGCTTTTGTACCCCAATGTGTTTGTGCATGCAAACGTTCTAATAATCGCCTGGTGTAGGCTTTTGGCAGCATTTCTCGCCCATCGGGCAGTGCCCATTTTCCTTGTTCTATTTAGCTCCTATTTTCTTCAATTTTGTTTGTCCTTCTGGGGTAAACTCCTTCTCTCTTTCCTCTCGTCCTTCTTTGCTGGTGTCCTCCTTTGTTTGTATGACATTAATTTTGGCAACTTTAGTCCTCAAGGCTGCTTCCTGGGCCTCTTTAGCTGCTAAGTTATTTCCTCTAATTCGGTAATCACCAAAAGTCCCTTTTGGTCTCCCCTCACATGTACCACTGCTATCTCCTTTGGTTCTCTTAACGCCTTCAAAATCTTTCCTATTAATTCTTGATGTATTAAATTCCTCCCGTGAGTATTAATCAAACCTCTTTCTTCCCAAATTTTTCCAAAAGTGTGGACCACCCCATATGCGTATTTAGAATCTGTAAATACAGTCCCGCTTCTTCCTTTTAATAATTCCAGGGCCCTACACAGCGCATACAGCTCACAAGCCTGAGCTGACCATGATGGACTAAGAGGTCCTGATTCCACAATTTCTAAGTCCTTATTAATTATTTCATATCCCGATTTTCTCTTCCCTTCTACCACTCGGGAGGAGCCATCTATAAACAGCGCTTCTCCATTTTACAACTCAGCATCTCTTAGATCTGGTCTCACCTTAGTCTGGGTCTCAATTACCTCTAAACAGTTATGTTGTAATTCCTCTGGTGGTTCTCCAAACAAAAATTGTGCTGGACTCTGAGCAGAAGTCACCCTCAGTTCTAAGTCAGGGGAGTCTATTAGTATTGCTTCATACTTTAGGGTCCGGCTGTCCGTTAACCATTTTTCCGCTTCTTGTTGTAAAACATTTCTGACATTGTGTGGGGTATACACTGTTAAAGGAGCACTAAAGGTAATCTTCCTAACTTCCTCTATTAATAATGCTGTAGCAACCAAAGCTTGGAGACAAGCAGGCCATGCTCTGCTTACTGGATCAAGTAACTTAGAACAATGCCCCATGGGTTTTTTGGATTCCTGCCCAGTCTTGAGTAAGAACTCCATATGCTGTCTGGCTTGATGTATTCACAAAGAGATAGAAAGGTTTTTCTAGATCTGGGAGGCTCAATACAGGTGCTTGTATTAATGCCCTTTTTACTTCCTCAAATCTCTGATCATCTTCAATAAACCATTTAAGTTGGTTATTAGTTAATTTTTCATATAAGAATTTTACTTTATCACTATAATTTTCAAGCCATGGTCTACAATATCCTAATAATCCCAGTATTTGCCTAATTTCCGTTTTAGTCTGTGGGGGTCTTAAGGATAGAATCCCAGATACCCTATCAGGATCTAACTTCTTCCTTCCCTTACTCAGCCAATGTCCTAAATATTTTACTTCTTGTTCTACAAACTGTAGCTTTGATCGGGACACCTTTAATCCCTTTTCCCCTTGAAAATTTAACAATTTAATGGTGGTTTTTCGGATCCCCTCTTCAGTTTCTCCTGCTACTAATGAATCGTCCACATATTGCAATAATTTTACCTCCTTAGGTATTGTGAAATCTTGTAGAATTGTTTCTAAAGTTTGTCCAAATAGATTTGGTGACTCCGTAAACCCTTGTGGTAACACAGTCCATCTTAATTGTTGTTTTTGTCCTGTTTCGGGGTCCTCCCACTCAAAGGCAAAATAATCTCTGGATGCCTCATCCAGAGGACAGGCCCAAAAAGCATCTTTCAAATCTATTACACTATACCAAGTATGTTTGGGAGATATATGACTCAATAAAGTATAAGGATTTGCCACCACAGGGAATTTAGTGATTTTTCGCTGATTTACAGCTCTTAAGTCCTGCACCATCCTGTATGACCCATCCGGCTTTTTTACGGGAAGAATGGGCGTGTTACGAGGTGACATACATGGTTCTAGGGTTCCTTTTTCCAAAAGTCTGTCAACTACAGGTTTTAATCCTTTTCGACCCTCCATAGGTATAGGGTATTGCTTGATTCTAATTGGGCGGTGCGGATCTATTATTTGAACCCTTATGGGGTCCATTTTTATCTTTCCAGTTTCCCCTTCCTTATACCACACTGAGGGGTTAATAGCTTCTTCATCCTCTTGTGTTAAAGTGTATAATTTAATCTGCAATTTGTCCCCTTGACTCTGAATGCTCAAGTTTAACTTCAAAATCAAATCCCTTCCTAATAAATTGTATTCCGCTTCAGGGAGCAAAAGTAAATCATTAAGACAAATTTTCTTTTCTGTTTCTACTTCTACATCTTTCAATATATTTACTTTAAAAGGCTCTCCTTTTGCTCCTGCTACTGACACGTAACTCTTCCCTTTTTCTATTCCTTTTGGAAGTTTTTGAATGGTTGACTTTTCGGCCCCTGTATCCACTAAAAATAAAACTTCCTCTTTATGGGGACCAATCAATAATTTTATCAAGGGCTCTGTTGATGTTGAAGTCCCCAGAAGATAGAGCCCCCGACACCCCTAATCTTCTTTGAACATCTTCTCATCTTGTTCCCGCTGACGGCAGTTCTTCTGAACATGTCCCCTCTTGTTACAGTAGTAACAGACGGGAATTGTAAATCTTCCTCGATAAGGCTGTCCCCGGGGTGTCTGCTCTATTCTTTTTTCCCTTTTCTCTCCAGGAGTCGTCTTATTTTTCTGACTTTCCCTTACTGCTGCTACAAAAATTTTTGCTTTTGCTTTTTGTTTTTCTTCGTCCCTCCTAACATAGACTTTCTGGGCTTCTCTAAGTAACTCCTCTAATCCTCTTTCTTGCCAATCCTCCAATTTTTCTAATTTCCTTCTTATATCCCCCCAGGATTTAGCTACAAATTGTGTTCTAAGGAGTGCGGTCCCAGCCACTGTATTCGGATCAATTCCAGAATACATTGGTAGGTTTTTCCTCAACCTCTCCAACCATTCTGTTGGAGATTCGTCTTTCCCTTGTTGTTCATTAAATGCTTTAGTAATGTTTTGCCCTCGGGGAACCGCTGCCCTTATTCCCTGTATGATTAACGTTCTCAAATCCCTCATATTTTGTCTTCCTGGGGGTTGTTGATGATCCCAGTGGGGATCCACATTTGGCCACTGCTGATCTCTCGGGGGTCCTGCCTGATTCTCTCTTTCCCAAATTCTCATTCCAGCTTGTCTAATCATTCCCCTTTCCTCAACAATGAATAGGATCCCTAAAATGGACTGTATTTCTTCCCAGGTATAAGTACTGGGGCCTAGGAATTGGTCCAATTTTTCAGCTACTCCGAGGGGATCATCTAATAGGGTCCCCATTTCTTTCTTGAAATTTCTTACGTCTGTGGTATTTAACGGGACTGCCACAAACCCGATGCCTCCCTGATTGCCTCCGAGGGGTACTTCTCGTAAGGGATATAGAGAAGCTCCCTCAGATACAGCAGTCCTACTTCTCGTACATGCAGCCGGAGGTCGATCTAATTCCGGTGCTGTTGGTGGTGGAGACAGGGGCAACGGTGGTACAGAGAGAGGTACTACGGCCACCGGAGGGGGAGCCGCCGCCGGAGATGGATTATTAGAACATGGAGGCGGTAGGTTATCCAGTGGCTCCCATTTATCATCTTTTTCCTTTTCACTTTTCCCCTCTTCTTCTTCCTCAAACTTTTCATCTGTTTTTAATGTAAGTATTGAGGCTGGAAAAGAACGTAAAGTTCTGTCCCATAATCCTGCATAATCACTTTCCTCCTGACTAAAAGGTTCCTTTGAATTAACATATATATTTAAGGCCTGGCAGATCCAGTCTTCAAAAGATCCAAAAACGGGCCAAAAGACATGTGGTCTCAAAGGTTCTTTTGGCCATTCTACCATACAATATTGAACTAATTTTAATTTACTTTTTCCTTTTCTGGGGCCCCTATCATTCCAATTTTCAATCATTATTCCTAGTGGACTCTCCGGAGGTATTTCTAGTAATTCGCTCCCTTTCTTCTGGTCCTGGGGTCTCGATTTCGTCTGACCCATCTAGGAATTTTTACTGTGGCAATTCCTACAGCCCTTGGCTACCAGTAAGAGTGTCTTGCAGGGGGTTTAGGACCTATCACCCACCCACGAATCCTATAAGAATCGCTTCGGTCCTTCACCGGCCAAGTCCCTCGTGGGAGATTGGAACCGCGGTTAGAAGGCCTCCACAATCGCTTCGGAACTAGCTTCCGTCTCAGTCACACTCTTACACACACAGGCAACCGAATCCTACCCAACCGAACGGTATACACCTTAAATACTTACGACTCCGTCGTCTTCGTTCGGATCTTCGCGCGCAGAATTACGGGCAAAATAAACTGCTGCAGCCGGCAAGGGAGCTCATAAAAAATCAAATTCTTTGCTTGCCCCTATTCAGGTTCAGGATGGCGTTAGTCCCGACCCGACCCGATCAGGAGCCACCAAAAGGTGGGGCGCCCCTCCTAGATCAAGTCAGAATTCAGGAACCAAGACCATCCCGGACGAGCCCCCAATTAAAGTCTTCTCGAATCTTCCTCGGCGTGCCCCCAGGATGACCCCAAACCTTATGCATGCACTTTCTTTACACAATACTATGCGGTCAGTGGTCAAACTGGTTTGAGCTGATATACGAGCCAAGTAGTTTAACCTTCTCCTGTAAAATACCCCTTTTTATGGTGCAGGAGAAATCCATAAAAGTCCAGAAGATTACACTTCATCACACGAATCAGATGAACATATTTCACACCTCTAAGTATGGATCTGCATGTGGCCCACAATCTAGTAATGTTTCTTGCATATGGACCACCCCTGATCATAAAAGACGTTTTAAACAATGGGTGAAGAGACCCCATTATACCATGTCATTGGAACCAGACAGGCTATGGAATTGTATAAACAAGATAAATTGTTACAATATGGATGATTATCTATGGATACCGTTTGCCTCAGACCTCCATCACGCCTTAAGAAGTATATGCCTGTGCCACAATTACAGTGCTCCAATCCCTAGCTTACAGACAGCATGTCAGATAGAATCCTCTAAACACATGGCTAGTAAATGTAGGATTCCTTCCCAACATTATAAAAAACGGATGCAAGACTCATGAGCCAGTAGTAAAGAGCACAAGTACCACTCTAATGTATCCTGCACTGCTTGAGACCGTATGGGTATGTTCTAATGAAGAGATATCAGATTACAGTCAACCCTATTGGGATGGGTTAGAATGCACTTTAGGAATTCCACAAGTTTATCTCCCATAATAGCTTTTAATCATACTCAGGAGTCATTCACTGTAGTCATTAATGAAACCAAGAGGGTACAGAACAAAGAGAAATGTATTGCCCTCCGTGTCACGGCCAAGCTATTATACAGCAGGGATGAGAGTAAGCTTAGCAATGGGATTGTTTTGGACTTCTTCGGCTGTGATAATTGAAAATTGATTATATCTAGAAAATCTACCATGGCAAGGAGAGACTCTAGCTAATTGTATGCAGCCAGCCAGCAAGGCTAAGCAACACCCAGCTTGTACCCACGAGCAGCCTCACAGATGACTTTAGAAAATCAATTAGCATTGAATATGGTACTACTAAAGGAGAACAGCGTTTGTGGATGGCTGAATAACACCTATCCTGGCAAAACCTGCTGTCAATTCCAAATGTGTCCGCTACTCTGCATCAAGCTAGAGATGAAATGCAAAAAACTGTGGACCAAACCCATGAGCTCAATGAGAAGATGAAACCAAGCAACTGGCAATGAACGAGGTGGATTTAAAATATTTTCAGTTGGCTCAGATTAAAAGTTAGTGGATGGGATCATAGTCTAACCCAGTATGTATTAATGTTTATCATAATTGTTATTGTTATTGTCCGTATTTGATTGTCACGTGTGAAATCTATGATAACTAGAGCTGTAACCATGCGTGTTAAGAGGATCCACATCTATGATCCTGAATACATCCCTTTAATACCATCCCCTATTATAAATTGCGACAAGCGAGGGAAGGCAAGCAGTCGACTCAATATGAGTGATAAGGCAAGCTTCAACTTTATTGCAAAACCTTACACATATTTATACACTAAGTTCTACCTTATGCATACTTGTCTTACAATCATTGGCTTAGCCCTAAAGATTGCATTATCATACTCCTCCTACTTGCAGTTACTGCTACGTGGTCCGGGTTCCATCCTGTTTTTCTTATACAGTGCTGCTTCTTAGCTGTTTACCACAGCTCCTTCTCCTCAAGGCCGAGCCCTGCAGATGTCCAGCTGTTTACCAGCTTCCCAATGCCACAGCTCCCTCTTCTCAAGGCCGAGCCGTGCAGATATCTAGCTGTTTACCAGCTTCTCAATGCTGCAGCTCCTTCTCCTTAAGGTCGAGCCGTGCAGAGTGATCAAAACATCTCCCCCTTTTTGTTTTTGTATAAACAAAACCTGATGGATCATTCGCAACCCGAGGACTGTGAGAAAGATGGACCCTCTGTACATTCTTGTATCGTCCTGTGCCATGAACTCAGCCCAGCAGTCGGTAGGTGCCAGCTTTACGTGGGCGTCCCCACGGAGGCAACGGTGGCCTTGCCGTACACTGGCCCACTGCCCTTTGGGAAATCCCGGTATTTATACATTTGCAGAGGAACGAGTTTCGACACACGTGGCCAGCGAGTGTCGGAACTCACCTCAGTTGTCACCTTTTAACACAGGGAGCCTATGGCGTATGCGCCCGCTGGCCAGACGTGCTGCACGCGCCGCAGCCCTCCCGTCTATTGGTTCGTAGGCTTTGTTCACACGGCATTTTTTCATAAATCGGCAGTCACATATCAACTTATGCTTAAGTCAATAGCAGAATATTACAAAGCAAAACAAATCTAGCTGTACTACTTCTAGTGATATAAACTACTCCTAGTGATAGAAAAAAGGTACTTGTATAAGGGTATGAAGACCAATATTATATCTTACCAAAGCATTTGTAGTTAGAGGACACTTTGCCTCAAAAGCTTTCCACGTTCATCTCATGATACCGCAAATTTCAGTGTGATTTACCCCTACTTTTTCTTTTGACTGAGGTGGCATCCAGATTGCGATGACACCTGATAGTGTCATGATGTGTCCAACGATGACGATGGCGACTGCCGCACCCATGGCCTCACCCACTTCGAGGCACCTGCAAAGTGGGTAAAACCATGGGTAAAACCATGGGTAAAACAGCCACCACCGTCAACCTCGTCCCCTGGTTAGCAGTTGAAAAGGTCCTTTCTCCTTCCTCAAATAATTTAGCACATATAAGGCTTTATTCAAACGTTCTTAGGGTAATGTGGTAGCCTCTCCCCCTTTTTGTTTTGAGCGTGATTATCTAACAAAGCTCATTCATTGGGTGTGTAAGATACTTGTTGGAGTTATTCGCTAGCCAAGCATTCTTTACTACCTTTTGAACCATTCCTTGTAGACAATGCAATAAACATGGTACAATAAGCATTAGTATTAAGATAACAAGTACTATAACAACTGCCCCTTTTATTAAGTCTTGTAACCATCCACTTAGGCCCAAACTTGACAGCTATGATTCGAGGTTTAGTGAACTTGTCTGTAACCTGTCTGTTAAGTCCTTCAGTTTTTGTAATTGTTGAGTTACCGACTGTGATGTATCTGTTAAATTCATACAACACATGCCATCAAACTCCTCACACCCGTGCCCTTGGGCCAAAAGTAGGAAGTCGATAGCTGCCCTATTTTGCAATGTCGCATGCCTTATTGAGTCAGTTTCCATTAACAAAGCACTGAGTGTTGCAGAAGTAGCATTGGTTTGTTTCGCTAGCCAACATCCCAATTTATTTAAAGTGGTTAAGCCTTGGGCAGCAGCGACCCCAGGGGCAAGGAAAGAGGTTAGTATGGTTTTGTCCGCAGTCCAAAAATCCAGTTGGTCATTGCACTCTTCCTGATATTTTCAAATCTGTCATCTTATTCTATGCCGTGGGGTAAGGTTCAATATCATAGAAGTGTTGGGAGTTAACAATGTTAGGTGCCCCAATGTGTAAGGACCACCTCTCAAACGGGAGGGAACACCGTGCCATGCACGATCACCACAAATCAAGAATATTCCTTTAGGGAGTCTCATTGGGACAATAGTAGAGCGCGAGATGTTGCTCGTTGTATAATTACACCAGTTGGTAGCATTCTGAAAAATGGCTAACGTGGGGTTTACATCCTGTGACCTGGTATCGTCCTGTCCTGTATAATTAAAATATAAACAGGTAGGGGCTGTCATGCATCCTAAAATACCCAACTCCTGCGGTTCCAACAACTCCTGTGGTCCGTGTGTCATCCATCCGTCCCACTTATCCATAGCTGCAGAGGTGTTCGTTATTTTTTAAAAACAAGGTTAGGTCAGGGGTGGTCTTCTTTACCACCATTGTCGAATCATAGTCCCCTAAGGGCAGACCAACTAAGCATGTTGTAAACAGATTCTCAGCAGTGGATATAGATAAGCAAAGGTGGCCTTGGCCCGTTTGATTAGCTAGTGTAACCCAGATATTTTTTCTTGGTTGAACGGAAAACCACGCCTGAACCTGGCATATCAAACACGTGACTATCAGACTCACGAACAACGGGATTTGCGTCCTGCGTCGGTAAAGACTGTCATCCCATTCACTGGGGTCTCCGATCACATAGGCATTTCTTCAAACTGCTGATTAGCCAACAGTGACAATAATCTATCGGACGGATAGCTATTTGTAACCTGTTCTAAAAAATCAGAGATTGCGATCTGAAACTCCAGAGAACTGGCTAACAACCAATCTAAGTACTTTTGAGATACAGGAACATAAATTATTACAGGTTCTAATCCAGATATTTCTACAATTCTTTGTCTTCCCTTAATAATGAGTTGTGCAAATAATTCATATCTGGTGACCACTATTTTTCTGGGTTGATAGGAGAGAAAAACCCATTCTAATACTTTCAAACTGTTTGCTGTATTTCCTAACTGTACGGTCAATCCTAGTGGATATTGCCGTTCCCCTCCTGAATTAACTATCATAAGCGAGATACTCTCAGTAGGTGAACATCTGTGAGCATAGGTTGTTGCTATCTTCTCAGTAATTTTCTGCAAAGCCTGGTGTTGATCCTCGTCCAGTTGACGTCGCTCTGGAGCCTCCACCGAAGACTCCAGGAGCGGCATCAATGGCCTCAGATCATCATTAGTAATTCCGCAAATATTGCGAACCCACTGTATATCCCCCATTAATTTTTGGACATCAGAAAGATTTTCTATTTTCGCCTTAATCTTTATTTTTTGTGGGTGGACCACTGCCCTGGTAATAATCCAGCTCAAATATTGCCATGGTTCCTTCTTTTGAATTTTTTTCGGTGCTATTTTTAAACCCCGTTTTCCTAAATAGTGCTCTAAGTGCTGTAAAATGTGGTCTGCATTCAATTGTGTCCCTGCTATTAATATATCAACTATATAATGATACGTTATTAAATCTGGATACTTTTTCCACACCGGTTCTAGAGCCCATGCCACAAATGTCTGACACATCGTAGGTGAATTTTGCATTCCTTGTGGTAACACTACCCAATGATACTTTTTGCTAGCTCTCCTTTATTTACCGATGGTACCATAAAGGCAAACTTCTCTGCATCCTCAGCTGCTAAGGGAATGGTAAAAAAGCAATTGAAATATACTCTTCGATTCCCTGCAAAAGAAATGATACATTTGTGACAATAATTACGACGACATAGAACAAACCCACAACACCGTTTTACAAATATGGCATATTGAAGTTCCTGCTCTTGAACGTCCGGGGAGAGCCGCTGAGACAGTCAACGAGCCGTCATTCCGCATACAAAAGAGTGAAAGCATCAGCTGGCGGTACGTCGGAGTTGACTGCGTCCGTGGGACGTGTGACAAGGTCTTCAGGTCTTACTGCCGGCCGTACCGACCTGGTCGGTACCCACTTCGCTCCGTCCCCTCCCTCTCTGCCAAAGTCTCTTGTCTCATGCCTCGCCAATGTTGGGCAGGGTCGGATCTTGACTTGGGGGAAGGATCATCCCAGGCAGCCCCCTCCTGTTGCGGCACGCACGGGTCAGGAGGCGGGGGCCAAGGAGGACTCGCCACCTCCGTTGGTTGCGTTAGCGGGGGCGGGGGGCGGGCGGGGTGGGGGGGGAGGCGGGCGGGGGTTGCTCGTTCTCACCATTCCCAGCTCGGCCTCCCTTCTCTCCCGGGGCTGTGGCAGCGGCAGCTGCTGCCGCCGTCCGCTCTGATTTTATCCCCTTTATAGAGTCTCTGACTAATCGCCAGGTTGTTAACACTTTCGCGGCCGTATGATCCTCTTTAGAGGCTGCCTCAAACACCAATTTCCCTGCTTTCTCCCAGGTAGGTAACTCAAAAGCTGTTGCAGAGTCTGCTGCTAGCCCCTGGCTCTTCAAAACAGTCTCCAATAGCAATCGCCACGTTGTTGCTAGCTCCGCTGCTTGCCCATCTCCTTTCGAGACTCACCCCATTGATCTTTCACATGGGCACACAGGGGAACACTGAGTACATTGTTCTGGGCAACGTTGTCCCATCTTGCCCTCACATACATCATCGTAGATCTGTTTCTCTGACTTATTTATGCAGCCGGTTTACTCGGTGCATCTGGCACCTCAGGAGGTGCAGTCAGAGTCGCTGAAGGTCCTGGACCCTCTGACTCAGTTAAAAAGGGATTGGTTGAAGACGGTTTAACAGCCTCCTCCATATCAGCTGCAGCTTTTCTCTCTGCCTTTAAGGCTTTTAATGTGGTTAACATCAACTTCCATGCCGTCACTAACTCTGCGGTGGTTTTATCTCCATTCCCAATATGTTCCTATAACATTTTTCCTATCTCCTCCCACGTCTCTGCCTTAAACGCCACGGACGCATCGGGGGGGTACCCTTTTTGGCACCAAATTAGAAGCCTTCTAAGTGTATATTCATCATATTTCAGTCCTCTCTTAGAGAGCATATGTGGCAGGAGTCTGACCATCGCCCCTTCTTCATGTGATGCGTTCTGCCTTTAGTTCTTTTAATGTCTCTAGGATCAACCTCCAGAGCGTCGTAAATTTTATACTGTCTTTGTTGCCTGTGCTATTCACTTTTCAGTTTTATATCTTTTCATGCAATTAATAACATCTCTCCAAGATTTCATTAATTTTTTTTGCTGATTTATCATCATCGATTACTAGATCCCACAATCAATCTCCATAAGAACGCCACTCGTCTACTTCAAACATACTTTCAGGGTCTTTAAAAGACCCTTTCGCTTTCCCTAACGTAATTAACCCAGCCAGATCTTTTAATTGGCTTACTCCCCGCTTTTCTAAAAAGCATTTTAAGATTTCGAACGCTACCTCTATTTCCATTGCGCGCTATGTTGACCTTCTTAATTATCCGGTCAATTATTTTTGCAGCCTTTTCCCATGGGTAGCCTTCTTTCGGACGGCGAACCCCTTCTTAATTATCCTGGGTTCAAGCACGGATCAGGCGCGCCGCGGCAGCGTCCGCCGATCTTCTGCTCCCTGGTCGCTGCTACCAGTGCTTCTCCGATCTCGCTGTCCGGTGAAAAACAAGGATGGGGTCCCTGTTCGGGCGCCACTTGCGACGAGTGAGGGAAGGCAAGCAGTCGACTCAATATGAGTGATAAGGCAAGCTTCAACTTTATTGCAAAACCTTACACATATTTATACACTAAGTTCTACCTTATGCATACTTGTCTTACAATCATTGGCTTAGCCCTAAAGATTGCATTATCATACTCCTCCTACTTGCGGTTACTGCTACGTGGTCCGGGTTCCATCCTGTTTTTCTTATACAGTGCTGCTTCTTAGCTGTTTACCACAGCTCCTTCTCCTCAAGGCCGAGCCCTGCAGATGTCCAGCTGTTTACCAGCTTCCCAATGCCACAGCTCCCTCTTCTCAAGGCCGAGCCGTGCAGATATCTAGCTGTTTACCAGCTTCTCAATGCTGCAGCTCCTTCTCCTTAAGGTCGAGCCGTGCAGAGTGATCCCAACAATAAATTACCAACCAACAAGAGAGGATGAAAACACAGGAAGGAGATGAATGCCTCGACCCACCTAAATACAAATTACACAATGTTCCTCTCAGTGAGTTGTGACTAAGGTCACAGGGTGGATAATGTGGGAAACCACTGTGGGTCTGTAGGGAGTAGCAGGGTTTGACTGGAGCAACACGCTCCTCTTCAAAAGCAACCCTGATGGGTTGCAGTCAGACAGTCTCATAACTGACTATTGTTGAGTGATGTCTGGGATGAGGCGAAAGCCTTGCAGCCTGATGTTCTACGGCAAGGCCACAAAGACCTCCATCAAACGTGAGTAAGCTGACCATTATTAATAACTGAAATTCTTATTAACTATTCATTCCTATTGATCGATGCTATTTGAGTTATATAGTATCTATCGGTCTACAACAAATAAATGAATAAAAAATTAATGAACTGATTAAGTTTTTATTAATCAAATTAGTCTAAATCAATCATTAATAATTACTTATTAATAACAGTCGTTACCTATTAAGATCGATTATTTTATTTATTAGTATTTTGTGGTACTGCATTAACACTACTGTCCTCCAGTTACTTATCATGTATTTTTTTTTCTTTATCATCACTCTGATTTACTGTTGTAATTATCTACTATCAATTCATCATTATTAATTATCATTAATTACACGTGCTACACGACGGCTCTGTTCCTCACCTAGAACTTGTTATCAGTAAAGTAGTTCCTTATTAACGTGATCTTAATCCACTGGATGTTAATTCCAGTAAATATTAATCTGTATTGCTCTATCGCTAATCATTACTTCGTATATTAATTACCGGTTAATGAATTATTTATTACATTCATTAACCATAGGTCGGTGTATGTTAATCCATCAAGAATTAGCAGAGAGTGCCAGATCAGCATTTGTCCTAAACCTGCTCTCCCCACTCCCTCCTCCCAAACCGCCCGCCTGCCCTCACCCCGGAGAGTTCTGTGTAAAGACACCCACACGCACCCTGCACACCCCCCGTTTCTTTTTGATTGTCATTTTTTTAGCTATTTATTTATCTAGCCTCCCTCCCCCTTACCTTTTCTTACTCTTCTCTCTCACCACCGGGGACCGGGGACCGGGGACCAGGCAGAGGCGGCGGTGCCCAGCCCCAGCCGCCCGCCCTCCCCACCCCACCGCAGCGAGCCCCATTGCTACAAGGCTGCCAGAAGTTAATCTGCTTATGTGTAAACGTGGTGGCAGCTGAGGTATGTTTAAGAATACTGGTAAGTGTTGCTAGAAACCTACAAATATTTTCCGGGTGTTAACCGCGGGGTGCCAGCTTTGTGGGCCTACCACCCAGCACCCAGCTCTGCGCAGGTCTGGAATAAACCGGTATCTCGTCTCGGTGTGTGAGACTGGCCTATCGCACGCCGGGAAACGAAACCGCCTTTTCGGACACCACCATCAGCAAAGCAGCGACCCCGCTTTGCCTGAGGCTGCTGGGCCTGTCCTCTGGGCGCTGCTCACCACTGGAACGCATCCCGCTGGCGACGGACACGCCGACGGCCGCTAGCGAGAGGCGCGGCCCACCTCTCCGGCAGCCGGAGCCCGGCCTCGGGGACGCAGGTCTCTGCCCAGGCCGAGGCACGGGGCTGCTGCTTTCCCAGGGACGGCTTCAACCGGGAGCCGAGCCGAGCACATCGCCCGCAGGCGGACACCGAGGCGGGCCACAGCGCAGGCTGTAGCAGAGAAGGCGGCGTTGTCCACAGCGTTACCAGACTTTTTCGTTTCTTACTGCGTGCACACCCGCCACACACGCTCCCAAACCGGCCCCGGCACGAACCCCTCGCCCGCGGCCACACGCACACACGGAGACACCCCCCCTCCCCCTTCCGCCAGCAGTTTTGCCGGCCCGGGGAAGGAAGGAAGGCGGGAGACTTTAGGACCCCGCGGCGTCCCTGCCGCACCCGTGCCCCCCTCCCGCCTTTCGTCCTCAGTCCGTCGGTCGGCCAGTCCGTCGGTCAGTCACCCTGCTGAAGGTATGCGAGGCACAAAGCGGGGGTATTGTTTAGGCTCTGTCAGGAGTCAACGAGGCGCAAGCCTGAGGGAAGGAACAAGGCAACCGCAAAGGGAACGCAACTGCCGACCTTTGAGTGAACTATCCTAAGTAACATCTAATTAACATCGACTCGGCATAGCACAAGCCTGCCCTCCGGTAGGGGAAGACCCCTACCCACAGAAGCCCCTTCCTCACGGGGCACGCGCAGTAAAAAAGGAGGACGCTGTCGCCGTGGAGACGAGGCTTGCGGGAACCAACAGGCGCAAGGGCGCCTGCGCCAGCTCTCAAAAAATTAACGGTGACTTGTTGCTCGGAGCGTAGAAATATTTTCCCTGCGTTAACCGAGGCGCGCCAGCTTTGTGGGCCTACCACCGGCACCCAGCTCGGCGCAGGGGCGGAAGAAAAGCCGCCGTCTCGACTCCGTGTGTTTCCCGGCGCTCTGCGCACCGGGTGACGGAACCCGCGTTTGGCACAACAGCCCCGCTGCGCGCGGGCCGCCGCCGCCGCGCGGTGAAAACCAACGAACGCGAACGGCGGGGGAGGTGAAAAACGAAAAGAGAAAAAAAACCCCCCAACCCAACCGACCCAAACAGAAACCTCCGAAAAGCGCCGCCATCCCCCCTCCCCCAGCCAGCCTCTGCGCCAGGCTCCCTCCCCCGCCGCCGGGGGGGCCGGTTGCCGGGCAGCGGGGCACGCGCGGCTGCAGCCCCCCTTGGGCCCCGCTGCTCCGGGGCGCCGGAGAGTCTGCGGCCGGGGGGGGCCGCACCCACCGGCCTGCGGGTCCGGAGCTGCAGCGCAGGGAGGGGGAGCGCGCGCGCGCGCGGGGGGGGGTGGCTGAGTGAGTCTGAGCGCGCGTGTGTCGCGGGGGGGGGCGGTGTCTGCAGGATCGCGGGCGCAGACCTTAATATATTTATTTTTAACAACGGCTTGTTTAGCCTGGGGAAGTGGAGGGTCAGGGCACTGCAGTAGCTGCAGCCTGCAGCTGCTTGAAGAATGGTTTTGTGATAAATGATTTAGTCCCAAACAGGATTCCAATTTAAGTTTGCAATTTATTAAACAAATAGAGGCAAGCAAACAGCGCTGGGTGCGTCGGGAGTCTCCGCTCCACCAAGACGCACACCTTCACTTCTTACAATTCCTTCCTTTATACTTCTCTAGGCTTCGTTTCTTGCCTTTCTCCGCCTTTTTCTTGGAAGATGACTCTTTCTTTAAGTACGTCACCACTTCCCCGGTCTGCGCATGCTTCATCTTTTTCTAGGTGGTCGTCCGGTGGTCGTTGGGAGGAAGATGCTCCTCTTCGTCAGTGCACTCTACATGACCTCTCTGTTTGTGCAGGCGCTCCGTTATTCTACTTATATTATGCTACTTTATTTGGCTATACATTTTCTTGACATTTCTGCGGTTATTTACAACACTGGTTTGCACTAGTATATCAGGAACTAACTTACATATCAGGAGGCTACATAAGTTACACATATCAAGGGAGTTACCCAAACTATACTTATCAGGAAGTTACATAAGGACGACCACTCCCCTGCTTATGGTCATGCCCTACATATATTCCTTTATTTCAATATCAATGACATTTGCTTCAAGCTTATATTCACTAGATTTTCTTTACACAAATCGCTCATTCCTCACAGTTTCAGGGACAATGGAGCTTTTCTTAGTAGCGGGAAGAGCAAGAAACCTCCACAAATTACAGCTGGGAAGGTTCTGTCTGGATGTGAGAAAAAATAATCCTCACTGAGAGGGTAGTCTTGTGCTGCAAGAGATCACCCAGAGGGAGTCTGGATTATCCCATGGCTTTGTGTTTCAAGGAGCAGCTGGTGAGGGTGGAGAGCCATCAGTGAAGGCATAGAAATGCCAGGGTGAGAGCTAGGTGGGAAAGCAAGATGGCTGTCAGCAAGCTGAAGGGAAAGAGGTGAGGCATGGGACAGTGTAGGGCAGCCTGCATAGAGATGGCCAAGGGTTCTAGCAAGACCGAGAGGTCCAAAAGGACTGAGGTCTTTGTCGTCTTGACTATAGCAGCTGTCTCTACCACCAGGGCCAGTGAGACAAAACTTTATTCTTCTCTTCTCAGAAACTGCCTTCCCAGGACCTGGGCTCAGGGTTTGGCCTTGCCTGCTTCATAAAACGAACCAAGGGTTTTCTCAGCATTACAGCCACCTGTGCAGTGCCCTTGCCTACCTGCAGTCACCGTCTCCAAGTATCTGCTCTAATGAGTCAATGAGGAGCCTTTGGCAGTAATGGGTCTCATTAAGTCCCATTAATGCTTCAAGGTATTTTGGGGTTTGCTTCTGGCTTTGACTTCTTGAGAGGTTTGTTCAGTCTTCTCCCAGTATCTGAGGTTCACGGACTGAGCCCCAAATACACCATGGGGCTCCTTAAAACACAGAAAGCCCTAACAAGTCATGCCTCTTCCTGTAACGTTCTCCACGTCTGCAAGACTCGTATAGCTAATCTGAGTTGTTTCATAGCATGGTTAAGAAGGAAGATTTCAAAGTGCACCTAATAAAGTTATTTTTAATTTTAAAGGCGGTATTTTGTTAATTTCAGTTTAAAGAAGTGATAGAAGCATTATCCAACTGATATGGATCCTGAGTGTCAGGAGCGTCTCCTGAGGAGGTCTGGACAGGTAGGAAAAGCAGTCCCTTGAGATCTGACACTGGGTGGACAACCTTGCTCCTCACCTCCCCAGACTCCCCACCTGTCGTTGGCCACCTGGGATTTACATCACTTTCCCTTCATCAGACTTCTCTGAACTCTGGGAGCTGAATGTTAGAGCTCCATTGCACCATCTCCCACCCACTTTCCTTAGAGGACTGGCTGCACACAGGCACAGAAGGATGTTTCCCATTTGCAAGCAAAGCAAAGTAAAGCACGATCAAGTGTCTTAAGCAATAAAACACTCCTCAACCATATACTAAGTACAAGCTGCCTCTAATGAGGTCGCCTTTCTACAAGGGATGATCTTACGAGAAATGTTTTAGATAGATAGATAGATAAAGGTAGATACAATTAAAAGAGTTGGCTAAAGATACCGTTATACTACTGAAAGACAGGCAGGCTTTTAGTCCCTGAAGCTCAAAGCAGCAGTGTGGGTGGGAAGTATCTGAATGAACAAAGAGTAAGGGAAGGAGAATAATGGAAAGGGCCTTTGTCTAGACAGTCTGCTGAAAACATTACTTCAGAAATGGTCATTGTATCAGCACAGGTGAAAATATATGAAAGATTAGAATTATTAACTACAAAAGACATTAACCACTTGATCCAGTGTGGCCTGGCAGCAAAGGCAGCCAGCAGTGTCCTGAAGTGTATAAAGAGGAGCCTCGCCAAAAGAGTGAGGGAAGTGGTTGTCTCCCCATGCTCATTGCTTGTTAGACCACCTGTAACCAATTATATCCAGTTTTAGGGCCCCAGTTCAGGTGTACTGATCTGGCTGGGATGGGGTTACCTTCCTTCATAGCAGCCTGTGTGGTGCTATGTTTTGCATTTGTGCCTTAAACAGTGTTGATAACACACCAGTGTTCTGGCTATTGCTGAGCAGTGTTTGCACAGTGTCAAGGCCGCCTCTGCTCCCTCCCAGTGAGTGGGCTGCAGATGGGCAAGAACAGCTGACCCCAACTGACCAAAGGGATATTCTCTAACGTACGACGTTGTGCTGAGCAATAAAAGCTGGGACAGAGGAAGAAGGAACTAGAATTTTTTTGTTACAGGAATCACTTCCTAGTTCACATGGAATCCCTTGCATAGCATTAGTAAAAGGCCTTAGACCTTCATAAGCGGTGAACTTCCACCTAGCTACTGATGAAGTTCTACTGAACTCTTACTTAGTCGCGTGAGGGAAGGCCCTGAAACTGGTGTAAATTAGAAAGATAAGATAGCCACATCCATCAGCAGAGGTTGCCTCATCGAGAAAAGAAAAAGAACGGCCCGCTTGGAGACA